>NW_006159810.1:948867-984821 GCF_000334495.1 Tupaia belangeri chinensis
TTTATATATTATAAATATATAGATATAAATATATAAGTAAATATATTATATTATAAATAAGTATTTATATTTACATTTATATTTACAGATAGATACATGTGGGCAAAAGAGGATGATATTGTTTGAACATGCCCCCCAAAATTCATGCACTGAAATTTGGTTGTGATGGGATTAAGAGGATGAAAACTTAATTCAACTACAGTGTTCAATCATAGGGCCTTTGGAAGATTAGGATTAAGGTCATTAGAGTGCAGGGTCCCTGTGATTGTCTCCTGATGGGTTTCAAAAGAGAGAAAAAGAGATCAGAACAGTCACCTGTTCTACACTGCTCAAGTTCCTGCCCTGTGCCATGGTATTCACCAGCAAGAAAACCCTCACCAGATGCAGCCCATTGTACTCCAAACTGATCTGAATAAACCTCTATTTCTAGAAATCACTCAACTTTAGGTCTGCTGTTATTAGTCTCAGAATGGACTAGAAGAGGGAACCAGCAGTTAGCGCAATGGCTATGTCGCTGGACTCCCACATAGTTGACCACGGTTTGCATCCCGGACCCGGTGGCTTAAAACTCACGCCGGGCACGTGTGTGCGTGCCCAAGATCCTGAGAGGAGAATGGAGGAGAAGGGATTGCGGCGTGACCATCTCCTCTGGGGGCTGATTTCTTGCTTTCTGTCTCTATGTCTCTCTGTGAAAGTGGCCGCCCCCTTAAAAAAAAAAAAAAAAAAAAAAAAAAAAAAAAAAAAAAAACCTCTCCAAAAAAATGGACTAGAAGAGAGAGGTCTCACAGAACACTTAAGATTCCATTAAGGAGACCAGCAGATGGTATAACTGTTATGTCACTGGACTCACACGTAGTCAACAGGGGTTTGAGGCCTGAACCCAGTGGCTTGAAACTTATGTCAGGCGTCTGGGCATGTGTGGCCAAGATCCCAAGAGGAGACTGGAGTAGAAGGGATTGCAGTGTGGCCATCCTCCTTGGGAGATGATTTCTTGCTTTCTGTCCATCTCTCCAGTGAGTGCACATACCCTATAACAAAAATCTTTCTCTTAAAAAAAAATGCATTGAGGATTTCTGAAAGATGGCAAAATGAACTTACTTGTATAATTCCTCTTCTTGGGGGAGAAGCTTAGAAAAACACTAAAAAATACAAAATGTATAAACCCACAGCAAGAAACTATCAGAGGATGATAGACTAACAAATTTCTGTGAGACAGAAAGCAGATGGAGCAGTGACTGAGAGACAGGAAGCTGCCCCGGAAACAATTGAAGGGACTGGAGTAGAAACCTCTTCTGGCCTGCCCAGCAGAGTCCTGCAAAAACTCCACTACATTCTGGAAAGACAAAACCTCTGGATGGAGTGAGGAAATGAGCAGAACATTATAAGGAATCTTGGGAAAGTCAAGCAGTTCATGTTATTACAAATGCTTGGCACCTGCTAGATGACAAATTTCTGGGTGAAGACAGTGAAGAGCAAAGCTCTGGAAATCTGGTGAGTTGTGGACTAAGTGACCCTTAAAGAACTCTGTGATTCCAATCAGATCAGAGTTCTGAAAGACAGCACCTCAGGGATTCATACTAATTGCAGGAAATCTGTGTGTCTACCTATATCCAGCCTTGGGAAGCCTCCCGGATGGATACATATGTCACAGTGAGCAATTGTAGTGGTGCACACTTTGTGCGTGACAACATACACACTTCATACTACACAAAGGTAGCACATACTCCGACCAAAGAGAATATTGGGTCAGATGACTGGGACACTTAAGACCCTACTTAGTATTTTAAGAAACACAAACTGTATGAGGCAGATAATTCTGCCTTCAAGTAAGGCTGTTTCCCTAAAAAACTTGTCCATTTAGCAAATGTTCTCATTTCAAAGTCTATATAAGCACCCTGTGCCTCTATTAAACAAATATAGGGACACCTACTAAGTGCCAGTTCTCTGCTGCGCATTGTGAAGATAAAAACATGAATCAGGTGAAGTTTGACTTCAAAATGCTTCCATTGAGGATGAGGTGATAAAATATGTCTCCATGTAACTGTGAGACCAGAGGGGGAACCACGGTGCCTTAAGACAGAAAGTGAGTGACATGGTAGTTCGTAAGAGAGATGGAATAGTTCAAGCTCGGGAGAGGTATTGTAGTGCTAAGGTGGTCGGATAAAACACAGGACATCCAGTTAAATATTAATTTCAGATAAACAACAAATAACTTGTTAGTATAGATATAAACCTGACAATCATGCATGTCTGGTTTTACAGCACAAGTAAGATGTGAATTGTCATGAAGACTGGGGTTGATGTGTTCCAGACAGAGTGAGAACTCCAGTTATTCTGTTTTTAAATTATATATCACCTTTTCAGAGAGGCCTTTCTGACCACCTTGTTTAACATTCCAACTTCCCATTCCTGCAGTATTTTTCTCCATAGTATTCAACACGGGATATATCCTGTTTGTTTATTATTTATTGTTTATCTCCCTCTTCTAGAACATTGCAATATTTCAGCTAGAAAATGTCTATTTTGTTCACTTCTACATTCCCATGCCTCCACCAATGGATAGCATGAAGTAGGTACTCAATAAAGAGTTGTCACTTGAATAAATGACAGGTGAACATGGAAGTAAACGCAGAAAATTGTCAAGAACAGATTCATTTTCTTCCTCTTCTGACTGACACTTGGTAAATGCTTAGTTCATATTTGTTGAAATATGAAAACCACTAAAGAGTCTCAAGCTCTAGCTGGCAGCCAAGCATATGCACTCTGGGATCTTCAGTGCTCACGGCCACCAACAATGTCGCTGGAGTTCCTCAAGACTCATCTGGATCACCCACCCACCACACACTCTGCTATTGTAAGCCACCATCATGGTGAAGCTCACTAAGGCTGGTAAAAATCAAGGTGACCCCCCCCAAAAAATGGCTCCTCCCAAAGGAGACAGAAGAAGACAGTGAAGATGAGGAAATGTCAGAAGATGAAGAAGATGATAGCAGTGAAGAAGAGGTTATCATCCCTCAGCAAAAAGTAAGAAGGCCACCACAACTCCAGCAAAGAAGGTGGTAGTTTCTCCAACAAAAAAGGTTGCAGTTGCCACACCTGCCAAGAAAGCAGCAGTCACCCCAGGCACAAAGGCAGCTGCCATACCATCCAAGAAGACTGCCACACCAGCCAAAGCAGTCACAACACCTGGCAAGAAGGGAGCCACACTGGGCAAAGCCTTGGTAGCAACTCCTGATAAAGAGCTGCCACCCCAGCCAAGGGGGCAAAGAATGGCAAGAATGCCAAGAAGGAAGACAGCAATGAGGAGGAAGAAGATGACAGTGAGGAAGATGATGAGGATGAATTTAAGCCAGCAGTGATGAAAGCAGCAGCTGCCACCCCAGCCTCCGAGGAGGAGGATGAGGAAGACGAGGAGGGTGAAGATGAGGATGAGGAAGATGAGTCTGAAGATGAAGCTATGGACACCACACCAGTCAAAGGAAAGAAAACTCTTGCAAAAGCTATGCCTGTGAAAACCAAGACCGTGGCTGAAGACGAAGATGAAGAGAATGATGAAGATGAGGATGAGGAAGACAATGAGGAAGATGGGGAAGAAGAATACGTCAAAGAAGTTCCTGGAATGCGAAAGAAGGAAATGGCCAAACAGAAAGCCGCTCCTGAGGCCAAGAAACAGAAGGTGGAAGCCACAGAACCAACTACATCTTTTCATCTATTTCTTGGAAACCTGAACAATAATAAATCTATTCCTGAATTAAAAACTGGTATTACTGATGTTTTTGCTAGACATGATCTTGCCGTTGCGGATGTCAGAATCAGTACATCTAGAAAGTTTGGCTATGTTGACTTTGAATCTGCTGAAGATCTAAAAAAAGCTTTGAAACTCCCCAGTTTATAAATTTTTTTGAGAGGTTTTTGCTATAGGGCGCATGCGCTCACCAGAAAGAGAGAGAGAGACAGAGAGACAGAACACGAGAAATCTCCCCCACACACACACACAGGGGATGGCCACACCACAATCCATTCTCCTCCATTCTCCTCTCAGGATTTTGGGCATGCAGGCACACATGCCCGGCATGAGTATAAGCCACCGGGTCCAGGACTCAAACCGCGGTCGACTACATGTGAGTCCAGCAACATAGCCATTATGCTAACTGCTGATCCCTCCAGTTTAGAAGTTTTTAGCAATGAAATTAAACGAGAGAAACCAAAAGGAAAAGACAATAAGAAAGATTGAGATGCAAAAACACGTTTGGCCAAAAATCTCCCCTACCAAGTCACTCAGGATGAATTAAAAGAAGTATTTGAAGATGCCATGGAGATCAGAATAATCAGCAAAGATAGAAAAAGTAAAGGGATTGCTTATATTGAATTTAAGACACAAGCTGATGCCAAAAAAACCTTTGAAGAAGATCAGGGAACTGAGATGGATGGGCAATCCATTTCTCTATGCTACACTGCAGAGAAAGGTCAAAATCAAGACTATAGAGGTGGAAAGAATAGCGCTTAGAGTGGTGAATCAAAAACTCTGGTTTTGAGCAACCTCTCCTACAATGCAACCGAAGAAACACTTCAAAAGTATTTAAGAGGGCAACTTTTATCAAAGTGCCTCAGAGCCCAAATGGCAAATCTAAAGGGTATGTGTTTATAGAATTTACTTCATTTGAAGATGCTAAAGAGGCTTTAAATTCCTGTAATAAAAAGGAAATTGAAGGCAGAGCAATTAGGCTGGAGCTGCAAGGACCCAGGGGATCACCTAATGCAAGAAGTCCAGAGCCCTCCAAAATTCTGTTTGTCAAAGGTCTGTTTGAGGACACTTACCAGAGAGACATTAAAGGAGTCTTTTGACAGTTCTATTCGTGTAAGGGTAGTCATCGACCGCGAAACAGGATTCTCCAAAGGGTTTGGTTTTGTAGACTTCAACAGTGAGGAAGTCGCCAAAGCTGCCAAGGAGGCCATGGAAGATGGTGAAGTTGATGGAAATAAAGTTACCTTGGGCTGGGCCAAGCCTAAGGGTGAAGGTGGCTTCGGGGTCGAGGTGGAGGCAGAGGAGGCTTTGGAGGCTGAGGTGGAGGCAGGAGAGGTAGATTTAGTGGCAGAGGCCAAGGAGACTTTGGAGGCCGAGGTGGCTTCCGAGGAGGCAGAGGAGGAGGAAACCATAAGGTACAAGGAAAGGAGACGAAGTTTGAGTAGTTTCTCTGTCCCGCTGTCTTCCCTCTTCTATTTGAAAGAAAGGACAGAGGTAGATTTAGTGGCAGAGGCCAAGGAGACTTTGGAGGCCGAGGTGGCTTCCGAGGAGGCAGAGGAGGAGGAAACCATAAGGTACAAGGAAAGGAGACGAAGTTTGAGTAGTTTCTCTGTCCCGCTGTCTTCCCTCTTCTATTTGAAAGAAAGGACGCTGAGGTTTTTACTCTGTTACCTGATCACTGACAGAGCCTTCTGAGGACATTCCAACACAGTGTGCCGTCCTGTGGTCTACTTGGAAAGCCGTAGAAATAACATTTCAGGGAGGTACTCTTGTTGGTTTTGACTGGATATTCATATAAACTTTTTAAAGAGATGAGTGATAGAGCGAACCCTAATCTGTAAGTTTTGAATTCATATCGTTTTATCCCATGTACAAAACCATTTATTCCCTACAAATAGTTTGGTTCTTTATTATGATGATGATGATGATGATGATGATGATGATGATCTTTGTTTTAATTACTTTAGGACAAATTTTTAAAAGTCCTAAACTCTGGGGGGTGAGGGGGACACTAAGAAGCCCCAGACCTGAAGGACCAATTCAAACTCAATGAGGACAGAAAAAGACAGTAACAAAAAAAAAAAAAATCATCATAAAGACTTCTAAGTTTAACCAAGACTCACAGAGTGTTTGCAAAACCTAGTTCACTTTGGCCAGGACAATAGGTATTGTAGTGGTTGTGGAACAGTGAGACCATGAGAGAGTGGAACCTGAGACACTATCTTGTTACCAAAAAAAGGAAGCAGAGCCTCGGGTCCTGCTGGGCCCCCAGCAAGAGCTGCGTTCCTTGCCCTTGGGACCACTTTCCCCTACAGAACACCTCTCCTCTGAACGCAAACCCCCACAGCCTGGCATCCCTCTTCTTGTTCCTCTCGAAGCAACTGCCCAGACATGTACTGCAATGGGAATAAAGGAACCAAGAAAAGGGAGACCATCATCCAGAGTAGAAAGAGATGATGCACTGGAACGAAAACAGGAAAACGTTCTCATGTACCGCCGGTGGTAGTCAGAAATGCTTTGAGAGTTTCTCAGGATCAATAGACGCTGTGTCTGGTGGCCATGCCCCTTCCTGCTACTGCAGGAGAAGCCTACATGAAGGGGCCATCTCCTGCAAATAGTCAGGCCTAGTCTAGTCGATCTGCTTCCCATACAACATGCTCTCTGTCAAGGAAGATGCATGTTTCTGTAGATGTTAATTGATGGGTAGAATTAAGATAAGAGAATTTCAGAAAGGAAAAATCTGATGGAACTTCCATGTAATAGCTGCTGCTCACTAAGACCATTTATCACTTAGCTAATACTGTAAGTGTATTTCCGGAGCTCTCTAAATGTGCAGGTCACCAAACTGCTGAAAAAGAAAGAAAAGAAAAGAAAAAATTAACAAGTGTAGATAGAGCTGTGTGACTTAGGCAGTGGTTCATGTGTGTCTCTTGCTTCCTGTTTTTCTACTTCCTAGTGACATCTCTAGACCTTAATTCTCTGTTATTAAATTATCAGTCATTGTCCTTTATGTGCTGTGACACTTAAACTAACACTGCTAGAATGGAACAGAGGGAGGGAGGGAAGGAGGAGACAAGGAAAATAAAGGAAAGGAAAGGAAAAAACCCTATGATATAATTAAGTCAGTGTTCCCACAGGAACAGCAAGCAATAAGATCTGAGAGCCAAAAACCCCACTACAATGTAAGACTCTGGCATTTTTAAAGCAGTAGAAACTTAACTAATGGAATAACCTGATTTGACAAACTCTGGGCCCAAGAGAGCGTCTGGCACATAGTAGGTACTCAGTGAATGCTTATCCATTGACTGAATAAGTGAATTCACTGGATTTTCTTATATATCTTGGTCAAGGAAAATATTAAATATGGTGTCCTTACTTGAAGCATTTTACCTAAACAGAACTAAATTGGAACAGGAAACATCGAATCTGAATAAATCAAAAAACTATGAGTAAGAAAAGTTGATCTTTGTCCCAACCTTGGCTCAGAGTGGGTAGATGCATGATACCCATAATATAGGTGGCTGCTGGCTGGGTACTCACATCCCTGGGAAGAAAATAAAACTCACTCTCAGTTAATCACCCAGTCAATCCCTAATGATGTTTTCCTCCTGGGATGACTGCCCGTGTGTGCTTCATTCCCATGGAACATTGAGGCCAGTTGGACTTTCCCATGGGCAACACATGTTGGAGCATGACACCATTACGATTTTGACAAATGGACACATTTCTTATTCTGATCTTGTAGACTTCACTAGGCCAATGAAACCTCAGGCATTTTGTGTAGTTATTTCAGTCCTTACTCTTTCCAGCAATTATTATCTCATTTATGTCACACACCATGTGGGTCTCATGTTTCACAGAGTCCTCATGGAAGCAAGTTCTTTCGTTGCTGCCTGCTGCCCTCTTATCTTATGGTACTTGACACAGAGGATGTTGGGACCCTGTCATCCCTCTTCCTTCCAGTTAATTCATCTCAATGAAGTAGACGGTCTTCTGCTTGCCTCCCACTCAATCCCCCAAAAAATGAATTATTTCCAGAACGTCTGAACGCAGTTGTCAACATAGATCACCTGCTAAATTCTGGACTTCTCTGAAAGAGTCAGTAAATATAAATTTAGCTCGGGCCAGTAGGTGGTATGGTGATTAAGCCAGTTGGACTCCCACACGGCTGACAGCGGTTCAAGTTCCAGACCTGGCAGCTTGCTTTCTCACTTTCCTTCTCTCTCTGTCTTTCTCCGGTCAGCTTACTTGAAAAACATAAATAAATAAAATAGTGACAGTGAAGAAAATTAAATAAAATAATTCTTTAAATATATATGTATGTATATAAATTTAGTTCATTAATTCTTTAAAATTTCAGGAAACATATTAAGTGTTGAATATCAGAAATGCATCGATTATGTTTTGAAAAAAGACACAGTCCTTGTCCTTGAAGAACTAGTAAGTCCAACAAGCAGATGTATTAAGATAAAGTGTTATGAAAAAAAAAATGAGTAGTGATGGAGGAGAGATCTTTGTAGGCCTACAAAAACACAGACAACATTCTGGAAACAGTTTAAGAGTTTTTGACAATGGTGTACTGTCTCTTTATGTGTTGGCTAGCGTCACTATTGAGTTGAAACAAACCAGCATGTAGGTAATCCTTACAACTCGGCAGGTCCTACAGAAGATAGCACCCTGCACGCTCTCTTTAGTGATAAGCCACAGGCTACTGTTAGGTCACTGAAGAGGATTTGGAACTGCTCTCAAGCTTCTTAACTCAAAAAGATTATGCTATGCTCTTTGTGGTGAGCTGTGAGGTTTAGTTAAGTCCTTCCATCTTGGTGCTGTCTGCAAACTTGATAATGCTCATAATTGCATTATCTGGGTTACTGGTAAAAAGAATAACAGAAAGTAAAATACTAATCCGGTATCATCCAAGGACAATGTAATACAGTAGATAGGTATTAAGTCAGTAGTACTATTTAAAAAAAAAACTGCTTGCTGATGTTAATGTCACTTGGAATTAAATAAAACCACACTAAAGTGAAAATATGTTGTCTATCTTACTTTCCCCTTCAGCACGCTGCCCAAAGGAAACAATGTCTTCTGACATGATAGGCTCTTCACAGATAACTGGATAACCATGAAGTATCCTCAGGTCTTCCCTATATTTACTTACTGTAGTTTTTATTCCTTTATGATCCCACATCAGAAACATGCTATTTTCGTGGTGCCTTTTTTGTATCAAACTCAGTGTGATTTGAGTTACCAGAGGCTACTAACGGCACTGTGATTTAGCATTCAATATTTTCCTGAGACATTAAGCAAATTAATTACTTTAAAATCTAAAACATGTCCCAATGAATACAATTACAATTTTTAGAAATTATTCATGGGATGATGCTGACTCCTATGCGTATAACCTTGACATTTAAAGAACATCCTCTCTTTCTCAATGCAGGATCTATATGTATTTAGGAGCCTGCTCTATAACATGCTGGGCAAATGGACAAATCGATTCACATGCTTTTAAGTCACCAATTGTTAATGCATTTATTAAGCTATGTCACATTAAATCAATATTACTTTAAATGCTCTCACTGATCCAGAAAACCTAAGTGTTCAAAAATTTACAAGGTTGAGCCCAGATGCTATGGCACAGCAATAACACTGTTCCCTGTAAAGTTGGAGACCATATAGCTAACCATGGGTTTGGATCCCTGGGTCAGACTGAAAACATGCTGGCTTGTGCAGGTGCCCAGGATCCAGAAGTGATAGAAGTTTGGAGAGATGAGATCACGGCATGTGAAGACCCTATCTAAAGCATCTCTATCACTCTCTTTCCTTCACACATGTTTATGTGCACACTCTCCATCGAAAAATAAAAAGGAATTCACAAAGTTTATGCTATTGTTCCAGATTTTTTATGTGACCCAACAACTTCTTGTTTGAATAAATATTCCTTTAAGCAATGCTCAGAGAATACGAGATACTACTAAGCATTTCAGTACAATTATGTAATTATTTTTAAATTGTTAAATATTAATTGACTGTTTATTTACTCAATTAGTGAAATCTACAACCAAATTAAAATTCTAATAAACTATATTGATGGTATATGTTTCCATCTGGAAAGAACAACTGTTCAACCAAAAGGCTAGATGATGCATTTTCAAGAAGCACACAGATGGCACAGATGTTATCTTAGCATGTAAACAAATATGTATATACATTACATACATATAACTCACACATATAATGTGATATTAATGAAATACTGACTAATTGCACTAAGTAAATAATGAGTATAATCAAAATTAAAATTGATACTTTGATCAACTTATGTACTATCACAATGGGCATTGTACTGCATCTTCTAATAGCAAAAGGAAGAAAAGCCCAAACATATGAGCCTAAACACACACACACACACACACACACACACACACACAAACCTCTGCATGTAGAAGAGAAAGATATGGTAAGTTCAGGACAGAAAAGTCTGTGATAGCAGCATCAGAAGTAAGCACCTCCTGGGACCAGCAGTTAGCATAATGGCTATGTTGCTGGACTCCCACGTAGTCGACCGTGGTTTGCGTCCCGGACCCGGCTTAAACTTACGTCGATTGCATGTGCGTGCTTGCCCAAGATCCCGAGAGAAGAATGGAGGAGAAGGGATTGCGGCGTGGCCATCCCCCCTGGGGGGTGATTTCTCGCTTTCTGTCTCTCTGTCTCTCTCTGTCTGTCTGGCGAGCGCAGGCGCCCTACAGCAAAAACCTCTAAAAAAAACAAAAAAAAGAGGTAAGCACCTCCTAATCCTGCTAGATTCCCTCTCCTAGTCTATGTTCATTCCGAAAAGAAATGGCTTCACATTATGGTGGAAAAATTGGCTCTGAAAATTCCAAACTGTGCCACTTCATGGATTCCTGATGCAAATAAATAGACAATGACCTTTTAATGCTAGGAATACCTTCTTGCCTACCTTATTCTTATTCATCCTTAATATCCCTGTCCAACCATTATCTCTTTTGGGATAACTTCAGTGTTCTTTCATCTCTCACTCAGCAGAAACAAATGCTTTATGCACATTTTATAAAGAGTTCTTTTATTTAACTTTATTTATCCATTTATTTATTTTAATTTGGCAAGAGAGCGATAGAGTGAGAGAGATCGAGCAAGAAAGCAAGTCACCAGGTCCGTGACTCAAACCACAGTCAGCCATGTGGGAGTCCAGTGCTCTTAACCACCATGCCACTTGTCAACATTTTACTTGTATTCCTATGGCACCCTATACATATCATACCTTCCTCGATGCCCTTAAGAGATTGTACTGGGATTGTTTACCAATATGCCTTCCCACTGGTTCGTGAGCTCATTATGACTGTCGATTGCATCCAGGTATTCCTATCTTGCACCTCCAACATCTAGTACAGTCTGTCACAGAAGAGCCAAGCATTCAGTGGAATTTGTTAAATAATTAAATTGAATTAAAATTGATGAAAGCCTCATTTCTCATCTCTCCAGAGAAATTGGATGAAATTGATCTGATATTTTCACTCTAGACTTCATTGAGTCAGTCCACACTTCTATTTTATAGCTCTCAATTATTTTTTAATACTTCACTTGCCATTACTTTGACCTAATTATGCATATTTTTATGAAAGTGTATTACCTCTCATCTATATGAATGAATGGGGTGAAATGAAGAAAGAAGGAATGTATCATTATATGGCAAAAAGAATACAAACTGCAGCCCAAAAGTATGGTTCAAAACCTGGTACCTGACTATTCATAAGCACGTCATTTAAGCTCTCTGAGCCTCAGTTTTCTGATTTGCAAGTCGAGGTTAAAAACTGTTTCCCTCTGGACATGGTTGTGGGAATCAGCTATTAGATACAGCAGGTATTCCGTAAAGCATAGCAGTATAACATATGTGAAAGTACTTTGTAAGCTGTAGAGTGCTATATAAATGTTAGTATAGCATTACCCCTATCTTGTTACTCATATCTGAAATTATCATAATTATAATACACAGAAAGGCATCCAGGAAGAAGTCATAGTAAAGTCTCATACCACTGCCATAGTAACTAAAATAGAAAAAAAAAAAAAAAAGAGAGAGTACAATGCACACTTGATTGCTTTTTTTCATATTTATATTCTTTGTGGATGAACAAAAGTCTCCTCCGAAACTACCTAAATGAGTCCTGTGATGATTTAACATGTCTCTGTATCCCTAGAAGTCTCAGGTAATGGCCTGATTCCTTCTATTTATACAATGACCATCACTTCCAAGGCCAGAACTTTGGTTGTTTCTGCACCTCTTCTCTGGATCTGCATTTCCACTTCTCAGTCCCTCTTTGTCTTAGTCCCTTCTGGTTGAAATAATAAAACACCATAGATCGGGTGGCTTATAAACAACAAAAACACATCTGACAGTTCTGGAGACTTGGAAGTCAGAGATCAAGGAATTGTGTGATGAGGACCTGCCTTCTCACTGGTGCCTCCTACACAAGGTGGAGAGGACTAACTAGTGCTCTAAGTTCTCTTATAGGGCACTAATTCTATTCATGAGGTCTCATGATTTAATCACTCCCCAGAGGCCCATCTCTCACTGGAGAGATACAGAAACAGAGAGAGAGAAAGTGAGAAATCAGCCCCCAGGGGCACAGTCATGTCACAGTCCCCTCTTCTCTCTGGATTTTGGGCACACGTACATGCACATACACACACAGAGTATTTTTCAAGCCACTGGATCAAGGACTTAAATGGGGCAACTGGCCATGTAGAATCCAGCCTCCTCAAGCACCATGCCACCTGCTGGCCCAGCCCACCTCTTAATACTATCGCACTGGAGATTAAGTTTCAACATGTGACTTTGATGAAGGCGGGACACAAATATTCATACCATAGCATCCTGCAAAGGCCAGAAATATATGAAACACAGAATTGAATGGGAGTTTTGTGTAAGATGCTTTAGAATACAAATCACCAAACCAAGCCCACTTAGTTTATCAGGAAAGCAGTCAGAGCTCCAGAAGGAGATGAAACCAAACACTGGAACTGGTTAGGAATCCAGAAGATGCTTTTTCTTCATTTCTCATCTCTGTTCTTCTCTGCTTGTCTCATTCATTCCTTCTTCATTCTCTATGGTCTGTCTTCTCTGACAGTTCACAGCCATTGACCCCTGCAGTTCCACCTTCCCTTCTCCCACCATTGCTCAGTTTTCAAATCACCCTCAGTTCTGGAAACACATTGATATAATTGGATATGTGCTATGTTTTCAACACTGAGGTGAAGGGTATGGGAGAACGTCACATCCAATATATGTGGGAGTCATGTGGGCCCCTGTGGGTGAAGAAGTGGTTCTCAAGAGTCTGATGATTACAGACATCATCAGGCATACGTCCACAAAGTACAGGTCTACACAAAGTAATGTGGGTCCAGAGTAGAAGGAAGTAAATCAAGTTATGTAGAAAATCTTGGGAAAAATCTATGTCCACAAATAGATAAATGGATTGAAAAAGTGTGGCACATATACTCTATTCAGCCATAAAAAGAAAAAAAGACCCTGGTATTTGACAGAAAATAGACAAATTCAGAAGATTTATTGCTGATCGAAGTGAGTCAGGCTATGAAAGAGAGACATTGTATGTCTCCACTTCATATATACCAACTGTCTGCACTCTATAATAGAAACTGAAAGATTGGAGGTCATAAAAGCATTGAAAATAGTTATGGCACTGGAGACAGTGTGGAAGGAGAGTGGCAAGGGGGAAGACTGTAGGGAAGGAAATTCAGAAGGAAAAAATAGAGAACTAAGACATTTGTGCAACACAGAAATGCTTTATTGCCAGTTGATAATAACGTGTATAGTATTCTCAACTGGACTGATCTGAGTGTATTTCATGTTGAGTAAATTCTCTTTACAAGCTAAATAATGTATATCAATCGAATGTAGAAGAAGCAGCAGCAGAAACAGAAGAAGGAGGAAGAGGAAGTGAAAAAAGAAAAAAAAAAAACCCTTACCAAGACTGGCCTTGGATACCCTTTCCTTCCTTACAACTCCAACTGCTCCATATTTCTCAGAGCTCATCTCACATGTGATGTAATGTCTCTCTCTCTCTCTCTCTCTCTCTCTCTGTGTGTGTGTGTGTGTGTGTGTGTGTGTGTGTTGTATGTGTATATGTGATAAAGGAAGGGGTTGTTCTCAGAGATGTTTGGAAGCCAACTGCTGACAATTTTTCCTTTAGGTAATTACAAGTTCTCCTCCACCAATGCAATGGAAGAGACTCGGATCCTGGATCTCACCTGGATGCCTGCTACTGGTAACAGACGCAGCTTTACTTGCAAGGAAGATGCTCAGAAGACTCAAGCACCAGATGGAAACTGAAACCAGATAATCATCAACATCCACCTGGCATCTTCCCCGCTATCATCCTTACTGTTCCATCAGCAACACTAATGCAGGGTAGGGTGGAGCTGGGCCTGATTCCAAGTCCCAGATGACTGACAGGAGACTATATGCCTGAGAGTCGGGTTGGTGTGTGTCTGTTTGTTTTTAAGATTTATTTATTTAATCATATTTGTTATTATTTATCTTTTAATTTTACCAGAGGGAGACAGAGATAGAGAGAAAATGAAAAAGCAAGCCACCAGGTCCATGAAAGCAGCCAGTCTGCCATGTGGGAGTCCAGGGCCACCTGCTACACAACCCCCGCAACCCGGGCTGGTGTTTGTAAAATATCAGTATATGTTTAGGAGACTGCTTTTCAGAGAGTGTCCACTTTCCTTTGTTTTCTTGGTTAGCTATTGGTTTTAGTTACCTAAATCCCAGTCCTTTCATTGACATAAATTAGCACTTAACTAGAAGGCAAACTCCTTGCTGCTTTGTATAAGACAGTTACACTTTAATCAGACATCAAATTAGTAAAAAAGAAATTGCTCTTTTAAAATACATTTCTCAAAGAAAATCTGTCTGGAAAAAGCTATATAGACCTTAATTTATTTTAAAAGCCCATGTTTTAATGTGCAGGTCTGATGGTATCCATTTAAACTTGGCGTGCTTCAGAATTAAAACCTAATATCTGATGAGGAGGAGGTTCTGGTTGCAGGTTTCTTTTCCAACGGCTGGACAATTTAGCTAGAAAGGAAAAAAAGGAAAGATTTTGGTCATGCTGACATGGCCCTGTTGCTTAATTCAGTCATTGTATTCTACCTTTTCCTCATCTCCCCAAACACACAAGAACAATTGCACTAATTATGGTTCTTTAGATGCGTTACATCTCCAGGACTCAATTCTATCTATGGAGATATCTTGGGCAGCCTGATGAAGCAGAAGTTGATGAGTGATCCTGCCTCCCCACTAGTGCCACACATGCATGTGACCCCACATGGCCAACAAAAATCCTGGCCCCAGTGGCTTAAAAAAATGTCAAACATGTGTGCATGCATGTCCCAGATCTCTAAAGGTTGGAGAGATGAATGAGAAAGGATTGTGGTGTGATCACATCCCATTGAGGGGTGTTTTCTCCCTCTCCCTCTTTCTCTCCCCCATCTCCCTAACTGAACATACAAGCCCTCTGGCCAAAAAAAAAAAAAAAAAAAAACTCCCCAAATATCTCCTATACTTATCACCTTCAATCTCATTGTTTTAAAGAGAAAGCATCCTTTTATATTACACATATCCCCTTTCCTTTCATCCCTTAGACTCTTCTTTTCCCTTCGTTGTGCATGTCCATATATAAATACACACATACACACATCTATACAGACTCACACACACAAAAATTAATTTACTTGTTTCCTTGACAGTTCAGTACAATACTGTAAACCTCTCTCTTCCTACACCCCTAATTTTCTCTCACAATCAAGTTAGAGGAAGTTAATAGAGAACAACAGTAATAGACCAAAAATATTTGGATACTGATCTTTTAACTTGGGAAACAGCAATGTCTGATACTTTTGAGTATTTCTGTCTTCATTCTTATAAACATGTCTTCAGGCCCAGTTGTAAGGGTGCATGCTTTCTGCAGGCTGGGACCACAGCTCCATTCTTGGTTCAACCTAGAGTCTAGGCATGGTGGCTCACACCTGTGATCCTGGCTCTTCAGGGAGGTCAAACAGAAATATTTTGAGTGAGGGGCTGGCCTGGGCAACGTTGTGAGACCCTGTCCTGAAAGAGCCAGGAGTGGTAGAGAAGAAGGGATTGAGGTGTGACCATCCCCCATAGGAGGAAGGTGTTTTCTCACCTTCTCTCTCTCTCTATCTCTCTCTTTCTCTCTCTCCATCTTTCTACACTGAGGGTGCACATACCCTCTGGCAAATTAATGTAAAAAAAACTAATAAATATCTTTATATATATAAACACATACAAATACATTAATGGATGTCTATCAGATAGGAGACATGAACAAAATAAAATAAAATAGGGACATTTCACAATCAATGCTAAAATTCTAACCATGAATTGAGAAATGTGACCCACTTGAGGTTTGATAAATTTTAAAAACAAGTAACACATCTTTAAACTCATGGGACCAGCAGTTGGCGTAATGGCTATGTCACTGGACTTCCATGTAGTCAACCGCAGTTCAAGTCCTGGACCCAGTGGCTTAAACTTATGCCAGTTGCATGTGCGTGTGTGCCCAAGATCCTGAGAAAAGAACAAAAGAGCAGGGATTGTGGCATGGCCATCCCCCCGGGGGGGTAATTTCTCGCCTTCTGTCTCTCTGTCTCTCTCTCTGTCTTTCCGGTGAGCACACGCACTCTATAGCAAAAACCTCTCCAAAAAAATATTTTTTTAACTCATAAGGGTATGAAATAATCACTTCTTATAATTAATAAATATTTATAAATATTGTAAATTATCACTTCTTATAATCTGGTGATATGCCAGGTGTGTTCATGTTCTATTGCCATGTGACATACTACCGCAATCTTAATGGACTGAAACAACACACATGCATTATCTCACAGCTTCCGTGGCTCAGGAGTCTGGGTTTGGCATAGCTAGTGCTGTTCAGGATCCCACAGATTGCAGTCAAGGTGTCAACCAGGCTGCATTCCCATTTAGAGCCTTGGCAGAGGGAAAAAAGACCACTTTCATGCTGATTTAAATATTTGGAACATCTCGTTTCCTGCGGCTGCATGGCCCAGGATCAAGATGTTTTTTTCTGGAGACCTTCTCAAGGAATAGAAACTACCTGAGTTTCTAGAGGCTGCTCATAGTTCCTTGCCAAATGGGTTTCTTAACATGTTCACTTACTTCATCAAACCTGCAAAGATTCTCAAGATACAGTGCACTAGCAGAGTCTTAGATAACATAACCTCAGCAAAACTTATCATGAGCACGTCATGAGTATGTCCTCCCATCACTTTCGCCATGTTCTATGGGTTGGAAACAAGTCACAGGACCCTCCTAGTCTTAGGGGAGGGGAGGACACAAAGAGGTGACCATCAGGAGGTAGAAATCATCAGGGGTCACCTTAAGTCTGTCCACCACACCAGCCAATGTTCTAAATAATGAGATTACATCATTGGACAAAAGGGGCAGGGCAAAGCCTACCATTGGAGAGAGTACAGTTTGGTGCATACATTCCTCTTTTTAAAACCTGTATGAAACTCGAGACCAGCAGCTAGCGTAATGGCTGTGTCGCTGGACTCCCACGTAGTCCACCGCGGTTCGTGTCCCGGACCCAGTGGCTTAAAACTCACACCGGGCGCGTGTGCATGCGTGCCCAAGATCCCGAGAGGAGAGCAGAGGAGAAGGGATTGCGGCGTGGCCATCCCCCCTGGGGGGTGATTTCTCACTTTCTGTCTCTGTCTCCCTCTGTCTGTCTGGCGAGCGCACGCGCCCTATAGCAAAAAAATCTCCAAAATAAATAAATAAATAAATACCATTCTGGATATTTTAAATTAGATAGGAGAAAGGGGATGCCTGTAGAAAGGAGATAAAGGGAGACAAACAGATAACTTTGAAACAAAGATAACAACACCCCTCTTTGCTTCCTGATCAGCTTGGCCTTTCTACATTGCCTACGGGGTCTAATCCTGTCTAATTTGATAGTCTTGATTGAGACTTGTCCTTCATCTTTTTTTCTTAATAATTATTAAACATATACCCTCAAATATATACTTTGTGCCTTTCAAGGGGACCTATAGATAATACAACTTTAACATTTACATAACTCAGTTTAATGTTAATGTGCTCTTGAGGTCTACTATGTAACATACACATCTAGGTAACAATGGTCACAGGCCCTCCACTAGAGAGGCTTAATCACATATGTAAAGCACTTAGTTGTACTGAAAAAAAAATTTTAGGGACCAGCAGTTAGTGTAATGGCTATGTCACTGGACTCCCACATAGTCAACCGCAGTTCGTGTCCCAGACCCAGTGGCTTAAAACTCACGCCAGGCACGTGTGCGTGCATGCCCAAGATCCTGAGAGGAGAAAGAAGAAGGGATTGCAGCGTGGCCATCCCCCCTGGGCGGTGATTTATCACTTTCTGTCTCTCTGTCTGTCTCTGTCTGTCTGATGGGCACATGCACCCTATAGCAAAATCCTCTAAAAAAAAAAATTTTTTTTAATTTAAATCACAATGATTTCATTTCCATAAAATATCTAACCCAGGGGTAAGATTTCATAGTGCAAATTGTACTCCAGGACCCACTGAGGAAATGGAAATTTAAGGCAGGGGAAATGTTTACAGTCATAGCTTCAAATCACACTATGAAGGTATCCCCCTCTTCCCAAAGCCTGTTCTACTGAGCAGGGCTCAGGAATATGAAAAGATGCTAGACCTGAGTGAGACTCCCAGAGGAAGACCCTCATAATGCTTATAAAATGTGTAATTCTTCAGACTTCAACATATATGTCTTTATCAAGAGATAGCTTTTCTAATGGCTATGTCACTGGACTCCCACATAGTCAACCGCAGTTCGTGTCCCAGACCCAGTGGCTTAAAACTCACGCCAGGCACGTGTGCGTGCATGCCCAAGATCCTGAGAGGAGAAAGAAGAAGGGATTGCAGCGTGGCCATCCCCCCTGGGCGGTGATTTATCACTTTCTGTCTCTCTGTCTGTCTCTGTCTGTCTGATGGGCACATGCACCCTATAGCAAAATCCTCTAAAAAAAAAAATTTTTTTTAATTTAAATCACAATGATTTCATTTCCATAAAATATCTAACCCAGGGGTAAGATTTCATAGTGCAAATTGTACTCCAGGACCCACTGAGGAAATGGAAATTTAAGGCAGGGGAAATGTTTACAGTCATAGCTTCAAATCACACTATGAAGGTATCCCCCTCTTCCCAAAGCCTGTTCTACTGAGCAGGGCTCAGGAATATGAAAAGATGCTAGACCTGAGTGAGACTCCCAGAGGAAGACCCTCATAATGCTTATAAAATGTGTAATTCTTCAGACTTCAACATATATGTCTTTATCAAGAGATAGCTTTTCTCTAGCGGTAAACTCAAGAGAAAGGAAGATTGGCATGAGGAGAAGGGACCCAGGAGGGTTTTCTTTCAGATCTAAATAAAAGGTAAATTAAAAACTTTCTTTGATGAGGAAGGGGGGAATCACAATCATTGTGTGTGGTATCTATTCTCCGTCTCCCAGAAGAAAGGAGAGCAACTTTATCAAGGAATTGATTCTTTCATGCCTTTGCATCTGCAGGCTTAGGGATCTGTGCAGAGTGACACCTAGTGGTCACCAGAACGTCTCTAGTAGCAAGCGTGATGAAGAACGTGCATGTGTGTGCTTCAGCTTTTTTTCTTCCTACATATTCACAAGCTAGAAACAAACAGAAATGACAATTGGTCTTGATTCCAATACCACAGCTTTCTGGCCACATAGTCACTCATTATTAAATCATAGAGAAAATCAATATTTGAGCAGCCCATAAAGCCACCAAGGGGAAAACAACAGTTATTCCAACGTGTGAGAGAAAATTTTTATCCAAATCTAGAGTCTGAAAGGCAGCAACAAAGCATACTGTCCAACCCAAAAGATTTCAAATGACCAATGGCTTTTGGATTTGGATTACTTTTTAATTCATGCCAGAGTTCATTGCCACAAGATCCTCACTGTGCCTTTAACAAACGACACACCTGGGTAGATCTGTGTACTTACTTGGACTTTGAAAGTTGAAGGACTCAGCGATTTAAAAATACGCTGAGGAAATTTCAATTTATCCTGGTTATCTGTGGCTATCCAGGAGCCATTTAAAACTTCACCATGGTAGGGACCAGCAGGTGATGTAGTGGATAAGGCACTGGACTCCCACATGGTTGACCACAGTTTGAGTCCTGGACCCTGCAACTTTAAATTTATACTGGCACTTGTGTGTGTGTGCCAAAAATCCCAAAAAGAAAATGGATCAGAAGGGACTGTAGTGTGACCATCCTCCCTAGGGGGTGGTTTTTCACTTTCTCTCTCTCTGTGCCTCCAGCAAGCACTTGTGCCCTATAGCAAAGATCTCTCCCTACCAAAAAATATAAATAAATAAATAAATAAATAATAAATAAATAAATACAACTCCACGATGGTGCATTAACAGAAATGTTGGACTTCTTCCTATCAATAGATTATCTTCTGAAGTGGGCTCCAAAAACCTGCGGATCTGGCTGCCGAAAGCCCAAGTGGATAAGGATTTCTTTTTAGATTATATACAAAATTAAAATGGGGGAGGCTCTAGAATATATAAAACTTAGATCTTTTTATAAATTCTATTTGGAGGAACAGAGAAAAAAATCAGATAAGGTAAATATGACTGTGGCCACCAAAATGGGTAATAGAGCAGATTCTGGAAAATAATAACTGGAGAAAAGAATCCAGTGGGAAAAGTTCAAGTAGCTCACTTTCTAGGGGAAACCCGGGGAAATTGGTTTTCTCAATCGTACTAACTAAAAGTTAACTAGCCCCAGACTTTGCACATCTCAGATCATTTTTTTACCTGGGACCTAGTGTTACTTTAGTATATTTTATAGTTGATCTTAAAAGCTCATGCAAAATAGAATTCAGGGAATATTCTCCATCATAGAGTTAAAGGGTAGACTCTGATGATTTGCAAATGTGTCTCTCTTTGTCATCTCTGTAGTTATGACTCTCTCTGGTGGGACTTAGAATCTGCCTGTTCTGTCCATTGCCTTATGAGTTGTTCAACCCCAAATTTATTAGGTTCTTTTTCTATGAACATCAAATCATCTGTTCAATTCAAAGAGCAGGCAAGTTTTAGGCACATTTCTTTCTTTCTTTCTTTTTTTTTTTTTTTTTTTTTGAGAGATTTTCGCTATAGGATGTGTGCGCTCGCCAGACAGACAGAGAGAGACATAGAGACAGAAAGCGAGAAATCACCCCCCAGGGGGGATGGTCACGCCGCAATCCCTTCTCCTCCATTCTCCTCTCGGGATCTTGGGCACACATGCACACGCGCCCGGCGTGAGTTTTAAGCCACCGGGTCCAGGACACAAACCGCGGTCGACTACGTGGGAGTCCAGCGACACAGTCATTACGCTAACTGCTGGTTCCCTAGGCACATTTATTTCTCTACTCTCTATAGTTTTATGGGTTTTGTGTCACTTAAAGAAACATCTGTTAAAAAGCAACATGCAGTTTTGCCCTCTGAGCACTTTTGACTGTAGTCCATTATGACCTGCATTGCATAAACGCCATAGATTCCCCATGGTTAAAACAACACAAAACGCACATCTTACGACATGGTTATGGATAAGGTTGGTAGTAAATTGTTTTAAATGTCATTTCAAAGATCTTTTTGGAGAAATAATTTCAAATGGAGTAAAATAAAGACACATCTGACTTTCCTTCTAGTTACTATTTTAATAAAGTGGGTGGGTTTGTTTTTCGTTTTTGTTTTTAATGGGTGGAGTGCATACACTCTCCAACCTCAAAAACTAAAGTGAAATAAGAAAGATAAGCATTCTCACACATGTAGCTGGCTTCATTCTATTACGAGGCATGTTGTGGTTTTCATAGGCGGTTGGCATTGCTTTCTGCACCAAAGAATTACATCAAACAGAAGCTCACGGCATCTTTTTTGCAACAAGTTTACAGGACCCACATTCACTGGCTTAAGGTTAAAAATCTGTGGAGCAAAGTAATTCATCTAAGTGTCCAGGTGAACATTTTGAAGGTAATCCTTAGATCGCCCAAGGCTATGTATTCTGCTAGTGTTTCACTACATTATTTTATCTCCCAACTTGGCACTTGGTTATACCTCTTCTAAAATTTTTCTAGACTGATAATATTGTGGCTATGATTTTGTACTAGAGTTTTAGGGTCCTGAATATTATTCTTCAATAAACTAAAGTAACCAAAAGCTAAATTCTTGAGAAGAGTTTTGGCCTAACCCTGGGATACCACCTCTCCTTGCCTTTTGCTTAGGGTGTCAGGAAAACATCAAGAGAGGGGCCGTCTGATCCTGAGCATGTGCCTTTCTCAGACTTTTCCTCTTTATCAGAGGGTAGAATCTCTATTTCCAGGTCTTCTGAACAAAAGAGCCCTCAAGCTCCTGTCTTTAAAAATATGCACAATAGCTTCTACCTGCTGCTTTTCATACCAGAGATAAGTCATTTGTATTCAAAGTCATTCAGTATTTATCAAAAGTTGAGCCAAGGATATCAATACAGAAAATCTTTGGTATACCTATGGACTAATTTTGGATTATTTCTTTTGTTCGTTTGTGTTTGTATTTTTGTTTTTTATTATAGGGCAAGTGTGCTTGCTGGAGAGAGACAGAGAGAGGAGAAAAGTAAGAAATCACACACACACACACACACACACACACACACACACCCTGGGGGAATGGCCATGCTGCAATCCCTTCTCTATTCTCTTCTTGAGATTTGGGGCATGCATGCACATACACACACATTGTGTTTTTCAAGCTGCAGAGTCTAGGACTCAAAACCTCACAGTCAGCTATGTGAAATCGAGCACTTTACCCACCATGCCACATGCTGCCCCTGGACCACTTTTTAAACCAGCAAGGTAAGCTATGAAAAATGAAACAATGAATTTAGGAAACTTAATTTCCTAGGAAAAAGCATGAAGTCTACATATTCTTGGAATTGTTTTTTCTAGAAAAGTGTGGGATGTAGCTCTGATCTTTTGAAGTAAAATCATGGAAGATAAATATATATTTTATATGATACATAAATATATTTAATATTTTATATAAACATGTTTATTGCTTATATAATGTGTTTATATAAATATACATTTATATTGATACATATATGTGGGTGTATGTGTATGCATATCATATCCATCTGCCATAGACAGGGCAAGAATTCTGGGGGCCAGCAGATGGCATAATGGTTACATCATTGGATTCCTACATGGTTGACTGCAGTTCAAGTCCCAGACCAGGCAGTTTCAAACACACCGGGTGTGGGTGTGTGCCAAAGATCCTGAGAGAAGAATGGAGGAGAAGTGATTACACCATGACCCCCCCCCTGGGGGGGGGGTGATTTCTCACTTTCTGTCTCTGTCTCTCTGGTGAGTGCACATACCCTATAGCAAAAATCTCTCTTAAAAAAAAAAAGAAAGAAAGAAAGAAATTCTGGTGTGCCTATGGGATATCAGAGCCTGGAAAACAAGTGTTCTCACTTCCTCCATTGACATGCACCTGTCTCTTTAAGAATACCGTACTCAAGGTCCCACGTTGCTTGAAAATGTACAAGTTCAAACAGCCTTATAGCTTTCTAGACCATCAAGGTAATACGTCCCTCCCTTATCCATAGAAGCTGTAATACAGCTTTCCATGTAACAGAAAGAGAATATAATTCTGTCTTCCACTCCACCCACCTCCTGATTCTCTTTTCCAATCTGTCTAATTCAAACAAAATTGCTTGGTGCTTGACTGGCAGCTTGTTTAGCTGTTGCCTGTTTCCTGAGTGTTTCTTAAGGAAACAGAGAAGAGAGAACAGGCTGTTTAAAGGAACCCGTGGGGGGTATGCTTGAGGGCTTATGCACATCCTTTGTGTACATGTTTGTCTGGGGGAATATGCATTTCCTGATGTTCATTCTCCCTTAAAATGTCCCAAATCACTGAGCCCCCCCAAAAAATAAAACAAAACCTGAAAGAATTAAATAGAAAATAGATGATTCAACAAGAATAGATGGGAGTTTTCAATACCTTACTTCCAATAATGGAAAGAACAACACAACAAAAGATCAACAAGGAGAGAAAAGAATTGAACAATGCTGCAAACCAACTAGATTTAACAGATATCTGTAAAATGCTTCATTCTAAAGAGCAGGATACACTTTCTTCTTAAGTACACAGGGAACATCCTCCAGTAGAGACCATATGTTAGGCAATAAAATAAATCCCAGTAAGTTTTAAAAGGAGAGCAATAATACAAAGTATGTTCACCAATCACAATAGAATAGATCATAAGTCAATAACAGAAGGAACTTTGAGAAAGTCATAAACACATGGAAGTTAAACAACACACTCCTAAATAGTCAATGGGTCAAAGAGTAATAACAAGAAAAATCAGAAAATACATTAAGATGAATGAAATGAAAATGCAACCTATCAAAATTATGGGAAGCAGTGGAAGCAACACTTATAAGGGTATCTATAGTGGTAAATATATGTATTTTAGAATAAGAGGCCACACCACAGTGGTATAGGCAGTGGTGTGCTGCTCTATAGTACAGGAAGTCACACAGCCGACTGAGGGTTCAGATCCTGAGTTGACCTGAAGCACACCAGGTGCACATGGCCAAGATCCTTACTGGCTGAGATGTGGGCGTCGAGGAGAGTAGTGTGATGAAACCCTGCTAAGGGTACCTGCCTTTCCTTCATGCATGCACCCATGCGTTTGCACTTTTTTTTTTTTTTTTTTAAGGTTTTGCCATAGGGTATGTGCACTCACCAGAGAGAGTTAGAGAGAGGGAAAGTGAGAAATCACCGCTGGTGGAGAAGACCACACCACAATCCCTTCTCCTACAATTTCTTCTTGGGACTTTGGGCACAAGGGGTGATTTTCAACCAGGACTCCTACCACTCAGCTGGTCATGTGGGAATCCAGCACCTTAACCCCATGCCACCTGCTGGTCCCCATATGTGTGCACTTTTGCTCTCACTTTCTCTCTTGGTCTGTCTCATACTTTCTCACACTCCCTCATCAAGGAAATAAATGAGATTTCTTTAAAACAAACAAACAAAACAAAAAAAAAAACCACAAAGAACAAGGACCAACGGTTAGTGTAATGGCTATGTCGCGCTGGACTCCCATGTAGTCAACCACAGTTCGAGTCTCGGACCCAGAGACTTAAACTTATGCTGGGTGAGTGTGTGTGCATGCGCAGGATCCCAAGAGGAGAGTGGAGGAGAAGGGATTGTGGTGTGGCCATCCTCCCTGGGGGGTGATTTCTCGCTTTCTGTCTCTCTGTCTCTCTCTTTCTTTCTGGCAAACATACATACCCTATAGCAAAAAAAAAAAAAAAAAAAAGAACAATTTCAAATCAATATCCTAACTTTCCATCTTAAGTAATTGGAAAAAGAAGACCAAACTAAACATAAAAAAGGAAATAATAAATAATGAAGTAGAAATAAATAAAATAAGTAACAGTAAAACACTAGAGAAAATCAACAAAATTAAAATTCGTTCATTACAACTGACAAATACTTAGCTAGATTGACTAAAAAACAAACAAGAAGATTCATATTATTAAAATCAGAAATGAAAGAAGGAACATCACCACCAACCTTACAGAAATAAAAGAGAATCATAAAAGATACAAAAAGAGATTGTACGTCAATAAGGTAGATAACTAGATAAAATGAACAAATGTATAGTAAGATATAAATCACCAAAATTGACTCAAGAAAAAGTAGGATATCTGAATATATCTGCAACAAATAAAGAGATTGAATCAGCAATTTAAAAAAAATTAATCTTCCCAAGGTAAGATGATGTCACTGGTGAATTGTACCAAAATCTAAAGATGAATACCAATCCTTTGAAAACTTTTCCAAAATTTAAAAGAGGAACTATTTCCCAATTTATTCTATGAGGCCAATATTATCCTGATTTCAAAACAAAAGCATTATAAGAAAAGGAAAACTAGGGACCAGCAGTTGGCGTAATGGCTATATAGCTGGACTCACATGTAACCGACCGCAGTTCCAGTCCTGGATCCAGTGGCTTAAATTCATGCCAGGCGCGTGTGTGTGCGTGCCCAAGACCCCGAGAGGAGAATGGAGGAGAAGGGATTGTGGAGTGGCCATCTCCCCTGGGAGGTGACTTCTTGCTTTCTGTCTCTCTGCCTCGCTCTGTCTTTCTGGCGAGCTCATGCGCCCTATAGCAAAAACCTCTCCAAAAAAAAGAAACTGAAAATGGTAAACATTATTGGAGGATAAAAATTTCTTGATTTCAAAACTTATTACAAAACTACCAAAATCAAGATTGTGGGGCCAGCCTGTGGCCAGGTAGATAAGGTTGCTGGATCTCACACAACCATGCCGTTCAAGTCCTGGACATACACGCAGCTTGGAAAAACATGCTGGGTACATGTATGCATGCCCCAAATCTCTCAAAATGAAGGAGAAATGGATGAAGAAATTGTGGTGTGACCATGCCTCATGTGCGGTATTCTCTCTCTCTCTCTCTCTCTCTCACCTCTCTCTCTCTCTCTCTCTCTCTCACACACACACACACACTCACACAGACAAATTTTTTTTAAAAAATGTTATATGGCATAAGGGTAGCCATAAACATCATTGGAATAGATTTAAGAGACCAGAAATAAACCCTTACATTCATGGTCAGTTTATTTTAGGGAGTCAGTTAAGAAGAGAAAAATCCATAGATACAAAAAATAGATTAATGGTTGACAGTGGATAAAGGCAGGGGAATGGGGAGTGACTGCTAATAGTTACAGAATTTCTTCTTTGGTGATAAAAATACTGTGTAATTGCATAGTGGTATTGATGGCACAACTTTACTAGTTTGTTTTTTATTTTTTGTTTTTTAAGGTTCTTGCCATGGAACACATGCTCTTGCTGGAGAGAGACAGAGAGAGACAGTGAGAGAGAAAGTGAGAAAGTGCCCTCTAAGGGGGATGGCCATGCCACAATCCCTTCTTCTCCATTCATCTCCTGGGATCTGGGGCATGCACACACATGCACCCGGCATGATTTTCAAGCTGTTAGGTCCAAGACTCAAACCACAGTGGGCCATTAGGGAGTCTAGCACCTTAACCACCACACCACCTGCCAGCTCCTTTATTAATATTTGTAAACCACTGAATTGCACACTTTAACAAAAATCAACAAGTGAGTGAATATTCCAAATTATTTTTGTATTTCTGGACATTTGTCAAGATATGCCCTATTGCATGATTATTTCTGAACACATGTGGCCTCGCCATAGTGATTGTATGATGCTTGAGGACAGGAGTGATTGATCGTTCACCTTTGTATCAAGCAAAATATTTGTACCTGGTAGGAGATCAATAAATCCTTGTTGAATAAATTGGTATCCTCAACACTTCAAGCTTTCCGACACTTATGTTTCCCTAAGAGCTTTCAAGATGACTTGAGTAGACTCCAAAACCACAGAGCCAGCCTCTCCCACTCACTTCTTTGAGATTTGCAGCAGTTGCTTGCCAAATAATTAGAACCAAGAGCTTGTTTATGTCAAGGCTGATTTTATCCCATTCCTTGTCTGAAGAGCTGCTTTGCTAGAGTGTTTTTCATCAGGAGCTCAGTCATTCAATTCTCTATTGTGTTCATATTCCAGGTCTTCCAGGCCCCTCCTGACCAATAATCCAACTTGTCTTTTCTTTCTCATCTCTCCTGTCCTTCGACATCTCCTGTTTTCTACACTTGGAACTCTCTAGCCAAATAACGAACACTCCATTTTTATCGTCCTGGTCTACTGCCAGGCTGATGGTTACCACCACCCTCTGCATTGGCACTCCATTCATTCCTTCATTCATTCATTAACGTATTCAACAAATACATATCAAGTACCTGGTATGTACCCCACACTATTCCAGTTTCTCTGTTGCTCTGATTCCTTTTCATGTTTATTCATTGATGTGGAAATGAAGTGTTTGTTTGCCTAAGCAACTAAAAGAATTTATGTCATATAGGTAAGACTGGTAGAGGAATTTGGTGTTTGAGCACGCTAATACCTCTAATAAGCTAGCAGACTCACTGATTAATAATTTCCATATTGAAAGGATCTTGGAAAAGGAATCAACTCTTTTCATCTACTCTAGGCACCAGGCTTTTAATCATTTCCAATTTCAAATGCATCTTACAATTTAAGCAAATTGCCATCTGTTGCTCGGGTTGTGCTCGGGTTGGCTTCAGTGTTACTGCTACCTTCACAGTTGAAGTCGGGAAGAAAAAAAGGGAAAATTGTTGAGTATTAATATCTTGCTTATATATGCCTTCATGCCATGTGATTGCTGGCAGCTTTCCAGAAAATGTGGCCTAGTTTCCAGAAGCCTCTTCAGTCTGTCGTACTAAAAGATCCACAATAATTTAATCAATTCAAGAATTTGATTATGTCCACCTATATTTCTTTTTCTTTTTAATATAATTCAACAAACCCTTCAGTCTCATTTTTAAGAGGGTCCCAGACAGACCAGTGGGCTTCATAATGAGGCTGTGTTCAATCCGTCCAGATGTTCCTGGTGTGGCTGCCTGAGCCATGAAGGATGAATGGGCAGAATCCCAGCTCCCAGCCTGGCAGATCCAGTTTCAGAGCTGGTGTCTGAGCACAGTGCTTGCTCAGGCCTGCCCCTTTCTCTCACTTCTACTCAAACGACCCTTAGTTCCGTTGGATAGCAGCTGCCCACAGAGAAGAGGAACCAAAAAACTTTTGTTTGAATCAAGCCTCATTTGGTCTCCACGAACAGCTGCTGGCTTTGCTGTGGTACCTCTCCGATGGGGTGCTCAATTGGTCAGAACAGACCTTTCTTACTCACGCAGACCTCTCTCTAGGGTGTAACTTTATGTCTACACCTGAATGTGCAAATGTCTTTAAATCCTGAAACCAATTCAGATCATTCTAGAGCTGGAAGTCCCCTTTGAACTCATGGCTCTAAATGGTCCAAGCATCAACATCACTTGGGTACTAGCAGAAACATGATCAATAGATCCTATTCTGGAATTTACTGAACCAGAATCTCTTGGGTGGGGCCCAGGAATCAGTAGTATCCAAAGCCTTCCAGGTGATCCCACAGTTTGAGAAGCCCTGGCATTTTGCTATCGTGTGTCATTGTTAATGCTCTGACCTCTTGCCTAGTGCATGTTCACCTCTTTCCCAAGCCCTGACCTGGATTCCTATCCTATTGTTTCTTCTGACACTTTCTTTCTTCCTTTTTCATTTAATTTAATTATTTTTTTTTTCCGGAGGACACATATACTCTCCAGAGAGAAAAAGGGAGACGGAGAAGGCTCTCCTCAATGAGGTCTAGTCGTACCATAATCCCTTCCCCTCCATTTCTCCATCTGTCTGAGATTTCAGTCTGTATGCACATACACCCTGTTTTTCAAGCCACTTGGATGGGATTTATACTGCTGTCAGCTGCGTGGGATCCAGTTCCTTTAACCACTAAGCCCTGGGGCAGGCCCTTGTCCTGCCACTTTGTTTCTCCTACTTAGATTCCTGGTCCCAGCCTCAATCAACCTCTCTGTATCAGACTCCACATCTGCAGACTCATCCCTGCACTTCCTCACCTCTTGCAGCTCAGTCTCTGACCTGACAGCTTGCGACAGCTGCCTTCATGCTTCATTTGCAACCTACCTTCAAGCCCACGCTCTGCACTTCCTCTCCTGACCTGACTGCAGAGGGTGAAATCCACCCTTGAAATCCCCAGAAGATGATGCCCATTAACACAGCTCTCCACACTCTGGTCTGCAGCATCTGTCTCTCCCCCATTCCAGCCCGTCTTCCACTCAGCAGCCGGTTATTAAATAAAGTTGGTGTTATCCTGTGCTTAAAAACTCCTACAGACTTCCGGTTCTCTGCAGGATCCAATCCAAACTCCTTAGTGTGGTATCCAAAGCCCTCCATGGCCTGTAATGTATTTATATCCCGAACTTCATTGCTGCTGCCCTCTGAGCCCCAGCACTACACTTCTGCCAGTTCACTTGTCAGGCCTTAGTGCCTTTGCACCTGCAATTTTCTCTGCCTAGTTCTCTGCCTAGATTGCCCTTCTCCTTACTTCAGCAGACAAATGTCTACTGGTCTTTTAAGACTTAAATCAACTGCTGTTGTTTTTTAGAGCTTTTTGGTATAGGTCTGTATGCTCATTGGAGAGACAGAGCGAAAATGAGAAATCACCCTTGGGGGATGACCATACCACAATCCCTTCTCCTCCATTCTCCTCTGAGGGTTTTGGGCACACACGCACATGCGCCCAGCGTGAGTTTCAAGCCCCTGGGTCCAGGACTTGGACCGCGGTTGACCATGTGAGAGTCCAGCACCACGACCACTGCAGCACGTGCTGGCCCCAAGAAGAACGTTTATACAAATAAATGTATAAGGTAATCACAAATGCTTAAATCAACTGCTGTTGTTTTTTAGAGCTTTTTGGTATAGGTCTGTATGCTCATTGGAGAGACAGAGCGAAAATGAGAAATCACCCTTGGGGGATGACCATACCACAATCCCTTCTCCTCCATTCTCCTCTGAGGGTTTTGGGCACACACGCACCCACAGCCATGAATTTCAAGCCACTGGGTCCAGAACTTGAACCATGATCTGCTACATGGGAGTCTAGCACCTTAACCACTACACTACCTGGCCCCACAATTGCTATCTTTTTTAAAGACCCTTGCTACCTCCTGCTGGCCGAGTTACTGCACTCTCCTCTGGGTACTTTGTCTTCAATTCTTATTTCACTATCCATCATACTGTATGTGTTTGAATTGTCCATTTATACATCTTTTTCACAAAGTGGAAGCTATCTGAGGGCAGAGTCTCTCCTCTTCTCTCCTCTTTTTTTTTTTTTTTTTTTTTTTTTTTTTTGGGGGGTTTTTTCTTAGGGCTCACCAGACAGACAGAAAGACAGAAAATGAGAAATCACCCCTCAGGGGGATGGCCACGCCATAATCCCTTCTCCTCCATTCTCCTCTCAGGATCTTGGGCACACACGCACACGTGCCTGGTGTGTTTTAAGCCACCAGGTCTGGGACATGAACTGCGGTCGACTACATGGGAGTCCAGCGACATAGCCATTACGCTAACTGCTGGTCCCAAGTCTCTCCTCTTAATTGAAATGCCCAAAGCCTAGCACAGCAAGGGACGTGTTGTAGAAATTCACTAACAGCAATCAAACAAATAATCATTCTTAAGAAATGTGCCCCCAAGGAATATTACTGGAGACCAAATCACTTTATCACAGCAATAAGGAAAGTTTGTTTTATCAAGTTGCATGAGGTAAGCCCTTTGTAAATCAGAGATAAATTTGTAAAGAAAAAAATGTATTCTTCAATATAAAATAACCCTCCCCTAATTTCTCTGAATAGTATCTTCATAGCTATGTTACCCTAATATGGCAGCATCTCTATTATTTTCCCAATCTCCTAACTGCAACTTCTTTCTTTCTCTCTTTTTATTTCTCTCTCTCTCTCTCTCTCTCTCTCTCTCTTTCCTTTCTATCTCTTTCTTTTTCTTTCACCAGTGAATGCAGGCACTCATCAGAGAGAAAAAGATAAAGCATTCCAGGGCATCAGCAGGTGGCGTGGTGGCTGAGGATGTTGTATTCCCACATGGCCAACAGCAGTTTGGGTCCCGGACCTGGTGACTTGCTCTCTCTCTCTCTCTCTCTCTCTCTCTCTTTCTCTCTCCCTATAAATAAAGTTAAGTAAAATAATTATTTTTAAAAATAAATTTAAAAAAAAGATAAAGTATTCCACAATGAAGCATGGTCACATCATCCTTTTCCCTCCATTTCTTGATTCATCTCATCAGTGTTTTAGACACACCTGCACTCGCTGCCAGGGCCAGGATTCAAACCACAGTTAGCCGTATAGGACTCAACTCCTTTAACTACTGAGCTAGAAACCAACCCAATAATATCTGCAATTTATCTTGTCTTTTAATTCAGGATGTTTCTTGTTTCTCTGAGTATCTCAGGGTTTGTTTTATTCCAATTTCTGGTAGAATAAACTTCTTAGAAAAAGACAGGAGATGGATGTGGGTTGTGAATTTGTGGGTAAGTGAGATTCTTTTAAGTAAAAAACTTTATATGGTTTAATTTTTAATATATGTAATATGTGGTGTAAGTCTTTATGAAGAGAGATACGTTCTAAATCATTTGAAACCCTACTGAATTCAAGTTGTTTAAAGAAAAATTCCATGTCACCTAAAATACGTACATGATATTCCACAAGTGATTTCTCTTGAGCCAGCTAAGAAGCCAATGGTTTCTACTGAATAGGTGAAGGGGGCCTCACAACCTTTAGCTGGTGCCTTCTAGGGCTTTGCGGTGCACAACCTGCACAACCTCTCCTGATGGCCTTGATGTAAAATACTGTGGTCACAAACAGATCTCTCCTGTTAGTCGGACTCCCCTATACCAATGACTTCACCTAGAGTGCACATCAGATCAGTTAAACAGATCCCCTGGAATGGGACCCATGTCTCAATTTGGTTTTTTTTTTAATTCATTGTTTTTTGTGGCTATAATGATTGTAGAAGAGTTGTGCTCCTGGCACTCCATAGGCAGAGCCCAGGAAGGAAAATGCTTCTTATACGTTATGGACTAGTCCCTTGAACAAAAAATTGTTATGTGTTCTGTATCTTATTTTAATCTTTCTGGATTTTTTGTGAAGCTAAAATTAATCGTTTATAATTATCTCATCCTATAACCTAATCCCATTTTATATATAAACTATTTTTTGCAGTTTTAATATAAACTGAGTTTTCCAGAAATGCACTATCAAATAAATAGAAGAATGGCCCAGCATGGTGTTCAGTGGGTAACAAACTGAACTACAGTGCTGAAAACCATATGGCCAACTACAGGTTTGGATCCCCAGGTCAGTTGAAACATGCCAGCTGTGTGTGTGTGTGTGACCAAGATCCTGCCAAGCTGGAGGGCTGTGAAGAAGGATCATGCCATGACAAAATCCTGTGAAGGTTGTTCCTCTCTTTTCTTCTCTTTCTCTCTCTCTTGTACACACGTATGCTCTCTATCCTGAATAAAATAGTTTTTAAAGAATTATTTTATTTGGGACCAGCAGTTAGCGTAATGGCTATGTCACTGGACTCCCACGTAGTCGACTGCGGTTCGCGTCCCAGACCCGGTGACTGAAAACTCACGCCGGGCGCATGTGCGTGCGTGCCCAAGATCCCGAGAGGAGAATGGAGGAGAAGGGATTGTGGCATGGCCATCCCCCCTGGGGGGTGATTTCTCGCTTTCTGTCTCTCTGTCTCTCTCTGTTTGGCGAGCACACGCATCCTATAGCAAAAACGTCTCAAAAAAAAAAAAGAATTATTTTATTTTATTTATTTGTTTATTTATGTTAATTTGACCAGAGAGGGACAGAGCAAGAGAGAGAAAGGGAACGTGTTAAAACAAGCTGCCAGGTCCAGGATTTGAACAATGGTCGGCCATGTGGGAGTCCAGTGCCCTTAACTACTATGTCACCTGCTGGCCCCCAAATAAATTTTTTTAGAAGTAAATAGAAGGTTGTTCTTTTTTAACTTACAAACTTTATGAAGCATTCTTAGAAAATGGCTCTTTGCCATGTTAGGCTAGGAAAAAAATTTTTAATTAAAAATTATATATATATTATATACTATATTTAATATATTATATATTACATATCATATTATATATATACAATCTTATGATGTTAGGGAAACTTTTATATATATATCTTATGTACATATATGTAGTAATATATATAAAGCTCATATATGTATATATGAGATAGATATATATCATCTTTCTTCCTAACATGGCAAAATTAAATTTTATATATATATGTATGACATCTATGTATACAATATATGTACATATATAACCACTCAAAGCAATGCCACGCCTATATTTAAATTACCAGTATAACACATCTACATCAATCTGTATTTGTAACTGTTGAAGTCACAGAAGACCATCTACCCAGTTTCAAGTATATGTCTACTTTTCTATGCCTTCTAATGGGATATGTCTAGGCACTTACATACTGAAATACATAGTACTTTATTATAAATTTTTATTTCTCCCTCCTTGTATTTTAATTAGCAAATTATGCTGATTTTTAAAAAATTATGCATATGTGTAGGTTAGCTATAAATTACATCTAAAGAAAGTCAAGAAGGTCTTACAAAATAGTTGTTACTAAAGAGGCACCAGGGTCTGAAATGATTGAGAATGACTGTCATAAGTTGTATTCTCCCTCTTCAAATTTTTGCCTCAGGAAAAATGAAAAATCATCTTTTAAAAGTCCCACCTTAACTGATTCCAACTCATATCCTTTGCAATTTTTGGCATTGAAATGAAAACAAACACATCATTTCCGAGTCTTATCTTAGGTTAAACTGCAATTATCCTAAAGACAAGGTGTACAGTTTTGTTCACATGCTTGTTTGTTTTTCATGGATACAGTGTCTCTTGTTGCCCAGGCTGGCCTTGAACTTGTGATTCTCCTGCCTTAACCTTTAAGATACTTGGAGTTACAGACACAAAACCACACTAGCCAACATATGCAGTTTTAAGTAAAAAATTGTCTATGATCTGGCAGGACTGTGAGTGCCAGTGTGCCACTTAAAAAATAATCTCTTGGGAATTTTCAGTTGACTGTTCTCTGCCCCCACCACTCGCCTTCTTTTTTTTTAATGTCAGAAGTGTATGTGTATACAAGAGAAAAAAAGACAGAGAGAGAGAAAGAGAGGGTGAGAACGGCCCCCACAATAAGGTCTCATCATGACACAATTCTTTCTCCGTTAATCTCTATTCCATTAGGATGGGTTCATGTATGCACACCTAGCATATTTTTCAAGCCACCAGGACAAGGACTCAAATCCTGGTGCACCATGTGGGATCTGCCTTTGCCTGCAGGGCACTTAACTCCTGCGCTGTAGAGCCAGCCCTCATTTTTTTATAACGAAACTTGGGCAACCAATACCATTTTAATAAAAACCTCTTTGCATCCACTGATCTTTTTCCCCCTCCTACTTTATCCACTCACTGTCCTGTTCATTCCCTTGACCTTGTCATCATCAATAAGTATAACTCTTCTCAAGTCTCAATTTAAAGCATTCAATTATCTCCTCACATTCTTTTATCCTTAATGATCACCTATTCTGGAATATCTACTGAAGCAGCAATTCAATAAGACCTCCAATGCATTGATGTTGTCCCTTCCTAACTTTGACTCCTCCTAGTCTTTCTCATCCCTCTACTACTCTCAACTCATCCCTCACCATGCCCTCGTGTCTCCTAGCTTATTCTTAGCCAAGGGACTGGCACGAGCTATTTCCTTCCTGGGAAGACTCTTTTGCCTCATACTTCAATAGTTCGCTTCTAGTCATTCATAGTTCAGTTTAAAGAGAACCTATCCAAAGAAATCTTGAATAACCCCACCGATATAGTAGCCACTTGGTCTGTCTGAGATGATCATCACATCATCCATGTTAAAGCTCTGTAAAGCATTTATTGCCAGTAGGATTTTCTTTTCTTGCTTACTTATGGTCTGTCTTCATTCATTTCAGTTTAAGCTCCATAAAAGCACAGACCTCATCTGTCCTGTTCATGGAGAAATTGCCTGACAACAGTTACTCCATAGATACCTGAAAAAGAGAAGGAAGGAAGGAAGGAAGGAAGGAAGGAAGGAAGGAAGGAAGGAATAGAGGGAAAATGGAATGAACAAAGAAAGAAAAGATGAGAGGGAGGGAAGAAATACGTAAAATAAATGTCAGCCAACAGCATTCTTCCACATTTTTTGAAGCACATACATGAAGAGAATATGAAAAAAAAAAAAAAGTAATGACAAGGTTGTGACAAGCTTTGACTCCCCTGGTCTTCCTTAATGAAAAACTAACCATTTTCACCCTTTCACCATAACAGTGTTTTCTGAAAGCCCATATAATATCACTTTTTTATCTTATGTTGTATTTATTGATACAGTGGTTTCTTCTGATAACCCCTGATCTCCTTGTGGGCAGGGAGTATGTCTGGTTCATATTTATAGACCGAGGGCCTGTCAATGGGTCTGGGAAA
>NW_006159810.1:984852-1006101 GCF_000334495.1 Tupaia belangeri chinensis
AAGCTTAATAAATACTGAAAGGACAAATGGCTGAAGGAAACAGAAGAAAATAGAATATCATTAGGGATGGAGCTTGTGATAACATTCCTTTCTCCCAACTTTCCATTTTGTGTGCGTGCATGCGTGTGTGTGTGTATTTCTCATCCAAGTCACCGAACACGAAAGCATAATGATGTGCACTTACGAGACACACACATTTGAGAAAGCATAACATGGAGCATAAGAGCAAGAGTTCCAGATCAGTCTCTGTGCTCACATTCTGGTGCAACCACTTTCCAGCTAAATGACTGCAGAACAATTACTTAATTTTTTTTCAGTTTTCTCATCTATAAACCAGAGATACTTATAAATTCTACCTAATACTGTTACATGAGAAATAAAGAAATCATTATATGTGTATCTGGTAGTTTTCCATGTGTAAAAAAAAAAAAAAAAGTACTCCAAAATTTAATTATTGAAAACAACACTGTCGGGACCAGCAGGTGGCGTGGTGGTTAAGACGCTGACACTCCCACATGGCCGACCACAGTTGGAGTCTCGGACCTGAAGACTTGCTTTCTCACTTTTTCTCTCTTGCTCTCTCTTTCTATCTCTCTCTCTCTGTGTCTCCCTCTGGTCAAATTTTTTAAATACATAATAAATTAATGAATAAATAAAATTCAATAATTCTTTTAAAAAAATCACTGTCAGCTTACAAATTTTTAGGTTGACTGACAATTTGCACTAGGCTCCACTAGGCAGTTCTGCTGGTCTCACCCAGGTCGGCTCATGTGCTGGCAGTCAGCTGGCAGATCTGCTCAGTGTGGTCAGTCCCTTGGGGCCTTGATGTCCTGCACTTGTCTTAGGTCCCTGAGCCATGTATCTCCACCATGTGGCAACCTAGCCAGGACTTCTTTCTGGGATAACTGGGTTTTTTTTTTTTTTTTTTTTTTTTTTTTAGAGATTTTCACTGTAGGGCGCGTGCGCTCGCCAGACAGACAGAGAGAGAGACATAGAGACAGAAAGCGAGAAATCACCCCCCAGGGGGGATGGCCACGCCGCAATCCCTTCTCCTCCATTCTCCTCTCGGGATCTTGGGCACGCACGCACACGCACCCGGCGTGAGTTTTAAGCCACCGGGTCCGGGACACGAACCGCGGTCGACTACGTGGGAACCCAGCGACATAGCCATTATGCTAACTGCTGGTTCCCTGGGATAACTGGGTTTTAAAGGCTGGAAAAGTAAGATTACATTCCAGTGCCCAAGTACTTCCCAAGTCTTTTCTTGCATCACATTTGCTAACATCTCATTGATCAAACAAAGCATATGGCCAAGTTCAGAAGCAAGAAATGAAGTAATAGACTCTATTGATTCATTTATTTTTCTATGTTTTTGCCATGGGGCACATACACTTGCCAGAGAGAGAGACACAGAGAGAGAAAGTAAGCAATCACACCCCAGAGGAATGGCCACGCTGCAATCTCTTCTCCTCTATTCTCCTTTCAAGATTTTGGGCACACACACACATGCACCTGGCGTGATTCTCAAGCCATCAGGTCTAGGACTCAAACTTGGCTGTCAGACTACAGGAATCCAGCTCCTTAAACACCGCATCACCTGCTGATCTGAGATTCCACTTCAAAAAAAAAAAAAAAAGTTTGTTTATTTATTTATTTATTCCATGAGCAGGAGTAACAGAGAGCAGGAGAGAGAGCACCTCCAACAGAATCTTGATGCTCCAGTTCACCCCCAGCCTCAGCCAACCCTGTATCATGGGCACATGTGTGCTTAGCACACTCAGGGAGGTCTCAGGATGTGAATCCAGAATGCTCATCTGTGGGTCAACTGTAGAAAGCACCACTTTTTACTGCTGCTCCACCTTACTTCTGGATGGGAGGAGTTTCAAAATATTGCGGTCATTTTTGGAAAAGGTACAACTCAGAAAACACTTAGGATCATAGCCAGCCCATAGCAAGTATTATGTAAGTTCTAGTTAATATTATACGTGGCAATACTTGAACAACCCAGATCTCGTGGCACCTACTCTGAGTGAAAATTGAACTGAATTACAAAATTAGAAGTAGAGACAGGAAACCAAGTCAGATTGGAATAGGCTCCCACAGTTTAATTCTATGGAAAAATATGATAATCCTACAAAACATCCAAAGCCAAACTCTCCACCCGTCAGAGGTCATTCCGATCTCTGCATTTGGGTATGACTTAAAAGGCAGGGAAGTGTAGGGCGTTTGGATCATGCCTAGCTTAGAATTCTAGCTTGCTATTTACTAGCTGTAACCTGAGACAAATTACCTAACCATTCTAAGCCTGAATCTGTCGTATTGGAGAAATGGTAGATTTTATTGGGTCGTCGGAAAAATTAGAACTCATTTTTGCATAGAAAAATATGTCAAGACTTTTCCAGTGACCCAATAATTCCTGATGTCCTTGTGAGGGATTGAATGAGGTGTAGTATATGAAATACGTTTGGAAAACAGTGAGCATTTGATAAACATTAGCTATTATTTTTCTTATTTTTTAAGCAAAAATTATCTAATACCATTCAGAGTTTTCCAACCTTATTGAGTAATTACCCAGGGAGCATAAAAATACTGAGTCTGTCCCACTCGGGAGGTTCTGATATGAATGGTGTGGAGAGAGGCCTTTGCCCTGTGGGTTTTCAAAGCTCTCAAAATAGTTCAAATGAGCAGCCAAGATTTAGAACCACAGGTCTAGTTGAAGAGGATGCTAGAGATGGTCAAGGGCAAATGTTTCATTTCATAAATGAAAAAACTAAAGCCCACATGGCTGATAGGAATTGCTTATTGACAGCCTGGTAATCAGTGGAAAACCAGAAACTGGGACCCAGGGGCAATGACTCCTGCCCATGAAGCCTTCCTTTTTATCTGGCCACCATGAGGATAGGTTAACCCTGGTCAACCTGGCTGAGATCCTCCTCCCTAAGACCCGCCAGTTAGGAAGGAGGAAACTGACCTCCTGTCAGGGAACATCCTTCCTTCCTTCCTTCCTTCCTTCCTTCCTTCCTTCCTTCCTTCCTTCCTTCCTTCATTCCTTCCTTCCTTCCTTCCTTCCCTGGTGCCAAATCCAATGCTCCTAAATTAGCTCCGAGAATGATTTTGGTCTCCCTTTAATTAACAATCCTCTCCCTGCACTTTCAGGTTTCCTTCCTAAAACAGTTCAGATTCTTACTATGATTGTTCCAACGAGGTTTTTACTTCATTCTTTCAATTGTCCTTAGAGAGGAAACTTTGTTTTATGTACATATTCATGAAAGCTTAGAGCTACATTTTAAGAGAAGTAGACCTTCTTTCCTTCTCTTCTTTCCTTCCTTCTCTCCTTTCCTTCCACCCTCCCCTTCTTTCCCTTTGCCTCATCCATCCCTCTCCTCACCCAAGGAATTAATCTAAGCAAGGATTACCACCTCATCAGACCGCTGTGAATCATCTCTAGTGTAAATCCTCCTTTTAAATCATTTGTGGAAATGGTAGTATTCCTCAGTTCTTCATGGTGATCCTGAAGAACTGCCAGTAATTCTTAGGATCAGAGGGTCAGTCTCCTCCCAGGGTCAAGAACAAGGGCAGGAATCTGTACCATTCCCTTGGTAAAAGGCTGATCTATCAGGGCAAAGAGAAATGCATGTAGCTGGTGACGTCAGGAATGTCTGAAGAGCAGGTATTCAAAGAAAATTACTTTTCCTTTTTTCTTTACACTTTAGACTTCACAAATATTAGTACAGAACTTCTAATTACTAAGATTGAAGGGAGCAGATTTAATGAGTCAGAGAAACGAGGGTACTAAGGTTCTCAGAAACCTGGCCCTTTAAAAAAGAAATAGTCTTACATGAATAAAACAGGATCCCAAACTGAATATGCAAAATAATTTCATTTTGTTTATATGTGTGTGTGTGTGTGTGTGTGTATAATTATATGTCCCACCGAACAGTGAGATTATGGAGAATATTTTTATTGTTGCCGATCTGTTGTTTGCGACCCTTCTGTGATGAATATGTACTACTTAGGTATCAAAAAAGCAATAAAATTGTTTTAAAGACAAGAATGTAAAATATTGACCTTAGAATAAAACTCTGCAGATTTTTTTTTATAAACAAAATTTGTTGCTCCAAACTAGTTTCCTATGCCGTTTGGAATCATATGCTGTTTGGGATCTTAAGAGAGTTATAAAGTTAACCAACTTCTTGAATCACTTATGGATTCATGGGTGTATACGTGTGTGTGTGTGTGTGTGCACATCCCCAAGTCTGTTTGTTTTCAGCCTTTATTCCAACCCCCACTTATCACTTCAAGCCAATTTGTATCATTTCCCTGGTCTTCTCAGCATTTGTGACATTTCCAATTCCATCTGCAGATTTAATTAACGCGCTGCTTATTCACTCTTCCACATCACTGATAACAAGAGGCATAAAACTGGACGCAGTATTGAGTGCTGTACCACCTTGCTACCTCCCACAACTGGACACCCCCTTCTGCTCTACCTAGTTTTCCAACCAAGCTGATTGAAACTGATTTTGCAAGTAAAATTCACTCAGACGTTGCATCAAATGATTTATGAAGTCCACGCAGCCATGTGGTGTCCCATTAATCACAGACACTACAATAATCTATTTGTGTGCAGCAGTCCTCATAAATCGGAATAAAATAAATTCCACAAGCGCATCTTCAGCTTTTGCAACAGGGCACATGGCATTATTCAGCGCACCATCCATATAATGCAAGGTTAGCAGACTTGCAGATTCCTGAGCCTGGTCGAGCAAGTAAAAATATGCATTCATTTACCAATGCATGCCAAAGCTAAAGAAATTACAGCGTGTTCATCTACCGGGTGAGAGAATTTCTTTAGGGCTCAGCTCTCAAAGTTTTTATGAAAGCTGACGTAAGTAAACAGAGCAAATGAGGTACAACAATAAGAGTGGTGAGATGTTTTTGCTAACAAACAGTCCAGAATTAGACCTTCAAATCAATGCAGAGCATTTAAGTGATGTTATCGTTGAGAGACTCTTCTCTCACAATCTTAGGAAATAATTTTGGAAATTCTCTTTTGAGGTTGATCTGTGTTTCACATAATGAAGAAATGTCTTCAGATAATGGCAAGTTCACTTCATTTGTGAGTATATTTCTTTTCTTGAAAATAGTCCAAAATTATTGCAGCCTGTGTCAAGCAAAGATTATCAATGATGCAGCTTGGTAATAGTAATTTTTTCTCAAAACATTAACACGCTGGTTGTTTTTTTCCTAATTATGAAGAGGAAATAAAGATTTGACAATATAAAAATTTATGGAAGAGATTAAAAATTGCATGAAAAAGGTAATGACTCTTCATACACTAGTGACTATCTTTTTCAGAATTTTTATCTGTAGGTGTGTGTTTTATGTGTAGAGAGATGATACAAATAGAAACAGATAATACAGATATAAAATGAGATGAGATCCTACCATAATAAGTATATTATTAACACTTTTTAAAACACAACAATATATTCTGGATATCTTTCCAACATAGTAAATATAAAACCACATCATCATTTTAATAACTATAGTTTTTGGGACCAGCAGATGGTATAATGGTTATATCGCTGGACTCGTAAATGGCAGATGGGGTTCAAGTCATGGATCCGGAGGCTTGAAACTCACACTCTGTGTGTGTGTGTGTGTGTGTGTGCCCAAGATCTTAAGAGGAGAATGGAAGCGAAGGAATTGCAGTGAGGCCATTCCCCTGGGGGGAAGGGGGGGCAATTTCTCGCTTTCTGTCTCTCTGTTTCTCCAGCAAGTACATGTGCCCTATAGCAAAAATCTCTCTTAAAAATAAAAACAAAAACAAAACAAAAAACCATGGTTTTCTATTACATAGATGTATTTAACCAACACACTTTTAAAGATTAAGCTTATTTTCCGATTTTCAACTGAAAACAACTCTGTGAAAAATACATGTTGCTTGATATTTGTGCACTTGACCTTAATCCCATCTTCTTAGAAAAAGAGTTCTTAGGATAAGATATTGTCTTGCAATAAGGATTCTTTGAATAAAAAATATCTTCTTAGAATAAACTCTTAAAACTGTACTATCGGAACGAGAGATATTCCCAGCTGATATTTGCATATATACTGCCAAATTGCTTTCCAGGAAATATACCAGGTTATACTCTCACCAACAACTCATGAACGCTTCATCGCTTCAACCCTTTCCAAACCTGGATATTGCCAATCATTAAAATTATTTTTCAATTCAATAGATTTACCATATTTTCTTATTTTAAATTGCATATCTTTCACTATATTTTGTTGCACATCTTTTCCTTCATTATTGGTCATTTATATTTCATTTTTTGGGAGTTGCTTGTTCTTGTATGTTTCCATAGCAATTGGGGGAGGCACTATTTATTGATTTTATTAATTTAAGGAACTATGTTTATACTAAAATAAAGGTGGTTTTAATCAAAACCAAGATATGAACCTAACAATCTAATCTCCTTATAGATTTGTAATTGGGTCACAGATCAGTTCCACAAATATTTAGAATATGGATATATTTTACCAAGATGACAATGTTAGTGCTTTGAAAAAAATCCATCTGTCTATATGATTCTTGTATATTTATTTAAATAAAATATTTCAATATTTTTTTAGATTTGATCAAGAGCTTGTGCTCTCAAATCAGATTGCCTATCTTCAAATCCTGACTCTTCTGTTTATGAGCTGGGTGTCCTAAGATGTGTTATTGTACTTCACTATTCTGTGCTTAGGTTTTTCTCATCTGTAAAATGAAGATAACTGACCCAATTACATAGAGTTGTTGGGGGATTAAATGAGAGAATGCTCATACGATATACAAAATAGAGTTAGGAACAGTTAAGTATTTAATAGATATTATTTATTATTGGGCCAACAGGTGGTATAGTGGTTAAGGAGCCAGACTCTCACATGGCCAACTGTGGTTGGAGTCCTGGACCTGGTAGCTAGAAACTCACTCTGGGTCCAAGTGCGTGCATGCCCAAAATCCTGAGAGAATAAGAGAAGGGACTGCAGCATGGCCATCCACCCTAGGATGTGATTTCTCGCTTCCTGTCTGTTTCTGTCTCTCCAGGGAACACACATGCCCTATAGCAAAAATCTCTCTCAAAAAAATTATTTATTATTTATTTCAGTATTATTTGGATTCATGACCTTCTCAACCTCTATGTGTACTTGAAACCATTTTTTTAATGTGTATTTTATTGCTTTACCTACAGATAATCTGCCCTAACGATATGCTTAGACTTCTCAAATTTTATTTTATAAGGTGAAGAAAAAAGTTCAGAATGAGAAACAAACCAAAGGGAACTCTAATTCTTTGGTGGTTTTTAAAATGCAACCAATAAAGAACAAAGTTTTTCAGATCTTTGCACAGGTCTGACAGTGACATTTACAGTTTAGTGAATCACCTCCTCAGGACTTAGATCTTGCAAGGGCAGGGCAAGGATAAGTTGGAGGCTGAGAAGATGAGAAAGATCTGGAAACCCAGTCAGTCAGTAAGGCTTCAGTGGACACTTGATCCAAAATAGGCAAATGGCTACCACCCTAATCAGAGAGTAAGGATATGAAAGCACTATGCAACATAAACAAGTTCTAATATGGAATAAGATAAGAAACAATGTGTTGGTCCGAGATGAAGAGCACTACAGTGTCACAGGGAGGCATGAAGTCACCAAGACCTGGTTCTGAATCCTGACTTAAGTACATGACCTATGTCCTTGGAATATTTATGGAATTTCCATGAGTTTCAGTTCCTCTTCTGCAAAAAATTTGTCTCACCATACCTTTTTTAAAATTTGATTAAGACTTTTATTTAACTTTATTTATTCATTCATTTATTTATTTCGATTTGACTAGAGAGGGACAGAGTGAGAGAGAGAAAGAGAGAAAGCAAGCCGCTAGGTCTGGGACTTGAACAGCAGTCAGGCCATGGGGGAGTCCGGCATCCTTAACCACCAAGCCCCCTGCTGGCCCCAGAAAGCGAGAAATCACCCCCCAGGGGGGATGGTCACGCCGCAATCCCTTCTCCTCCATTCTCCTCTCAGGATCTTGGGCACGCACGCACACGTGCCTGGAGTGAGTTCTAAGCCACTGGGTCCAGGACACAAACTGCGGTCGACTACATGGGAGTCCAGCGACATAGCCATTATGCTAACTGCTGGTTCACCATACCTTCTGACAATAACGCTATGAGAATGAAAAGAGATGAGATAACCAAAGCACTTAGCATATATTCAGTTCCCTGTGCTCAATAAATGGTTGCTAGGAAGCAGAAGGGACATTAAAAATATTTAAGAAACAATCTCCATTGACACTGATTAATCAGAACAGATGCCTGACCAATGAGGCCAATTAGAAGGTCTCCCTAAGGAATAGAAAAGTTGGTCAAACCAATACGGGAGGCATATCTGCACATCCTACTGGTTTGCGCCGTTTCTTAGAGATAAGAAAGGGGTGTTCATATTGAATAAGTATCCCAGAGTTTGGGGTTTGGAGTAAGGACCAAGTATTCAACAGAACTCCATCTTTCATAGTACACATAATCCAGAATCAGATGGAAGGAAAAACAGTTATATAAGAGAGTTGTTTTCTAAAGACTGCTACTCCAGTACCAGGTTTAGTGCTTCAGAGTCTGGCAGTATCTGGTGCACAGGAAGACATGTGGTGCCCATCACAAATTTAGGCACCAATGGCCAGGCACCAGAGTCCAGTCCTTACACCATCATCTCATCAGCACAGATTAGGACACACAAAGACAAGTGTCTAAGCAAAAGGAGTCAAAATGTCAACTACAGAATGAGTCAGATGAAAGAATCGGGAGCTAGTAACAAATGCACTGACTTATCATTGTAGTTACAGTGAACAGAAGATCCTTTCGTTTGGTCTGCTGAGCACTAGAGCTGAAGTCAGAGCTGATCTAGAAGTGGATAAACAAGTGACCTGCTGATACAAAGAAGTATGGAGGTTCCAAACTACATCGCCATGTGTGAGACTGCTAACTCAGAGTCAGCAAATGTGAAGTAATCGGTATTCCAGGGCTTCATTTTCTTCATCCATAAAATAAAGGAGCTGGACCTGGGGCTATCTAAAACTTCTTCCAGTACTTCAAATTTTCTTTATTTCTATAAGACATCTCAGAGCAGAGAGCAGATGGACTTGGCTAGAGTTGATGCCTACGAGATATCAAATAATACTATTTATTTCTCAGTTATTTATCTAAGGAAAACATGGGGTTGTGGTGAAAAGCTAGGAGGTGCTTTTGTTTATTTCTTCAGATTCTAATTGTGCAAAAAAGTGACGTACATAACAAAACAGAAAACCAAAAGGAAAGTTTAATCCATTAAACTTAGGACCTCCTATTACACATGTTAACGTTGTTGACTTGGGGCCAGGAGGCAGTGTGGTGGTAAGGCCCTGGACTCCCACCTGGCTGACTATGGTACGAGGTCAGACCTGGTGGCTTGAAAATCACACCAGGTGTGTGCATGCTTGCCCAAAATCCCGGGAGGGGAATGCAGAAGGGATTGTGATGTGGCCATCTCTCCATCTCACTCTGCTGAGTGCACATGTCCTATTGCAAAAGCCTAAAAAACAATCACACACAAAACAAGCCTTTGATTTACCAGTTGCCTACATCAGGCATTATTCAAGCACAGTGAAAGTGATATTTATTTTTTAAGCAGAGTAGTGACTAGGAAGGTAGGGTTCACCTTCCTACCTTCAAATCCCCTATCTTACCTAATAGAAAATCATGTCCTCCTAAGTGGGAAAACAGAGATGAAGGAAAAGTGTAGACTTCTAGGGAGCATAGCATCATGAGGTAAAGTTCTCACGTTTGATCCTCATGTTGGCCAGAACTCTCATGACCTGCTCTAGAATTATAGACTAGATTGCGTCTTACAGACATTAAAAGTAGCAAATAGGGACCAGCAGATGGAGTAGTGTTTACATCGCTGGACTCCCACATAGCCGACAATGGTTTGAGTCCTGGACCCAGTGACTTGAAAATCATGCCAAACATGTGAGTATACATGTCCAAGGTTCCAGGAAGAGAATAGAGGAGAAGGAACTGTGGCATGGCCATCCCCACTGGGGGGTGACTTCTCACTTTCCCTGACTCTTCCTCTCTCTCTCTGGTGAATGCACATGCCATAAGGCAAAAACCTTTTTAAAAAAGTAGCAAATATTTGGTGAATATATGATTCTAATTAATTTTTTAGTATCTCTGATAAAAAATGCAAGAAGACTTACTAAGCATCCTAAACATGCTCAGAAATCTATAGGTGTTAGTTACTTAAATGGCTCGTAAGAAAAATGAACTCAGATTAAGTAATTTAAGCCAACTCACACAGAGAGTGATGAACATGGTCAGAGTTTGATCCTGAGTCAGTATGATTCCCAAGATCACATTTTTTCCATAAGAGCAGTTCATGACACGATGCCTCATCATCACTGAGGACATTTCTGAATTCCTTGATTATCTGTCAAAGAAAAATCAAATAGTTCTCTTTATCAAACACCTTTGATTGGCAATGCTGGTTAGCTCTTCTTCCTGGCAAAATATAAATGGGAAAAGTGGTATGGTTTCTGGCCATAATAATGCCGATGATGAAAACAATCTTGGACTCCATTTTCTATATCATTCTTCCTGTGTGGGTTCTTGTCTTGAGAACTCAGTCTTCTACTTTTTTCTTGCCAAGTTCAGTCCAGTAGTCATTTACACAGTCCTAGTTCACTGGAAACTAGCTTTTGATCAATGAACTTGACTTGGGGTATGTTTATTTCAGTTGGCACTTGAAAAGGCTGGTACGAAAAATACACAACAGAAGAAATACAATGACTAGAGCTAATAAGATGATGAAGACACATTAAGCTTTTAAAGATAATAAGGATAAGTAATGTGGGCAGGATAACCTTAGAGCCCAGTATCAGAATCTTAAACTATCCCTTAAGAGCAAATGATAAATAGAAGGAGGTACTGCCTTACAGTCCGTAATAAGCCTGTGGATATTTACGCAATGAGAGGTGTAATAATACTAGTGGGTGATGATTCAAAGGGGAACACGCATGGGCAGTTCTGCAAAGGAAGCTGGCAGAGGAAGAATAAATTTCCAATGATTTAGAAAAAAGGGGGGAAAATGCGCATTCGAAGAGCTTCAGATTCCTTTGAATGAAGATCATAGGATCTTGGTTACCACAATAAAATTATGGACAGAGACAGTCTGAGAGTGTAGAAACTCAGGAAATAAAACTCATTAGGGATCATAATACAATAACCATTCTCCCAATTTGAGTAGCACAAAGTTTTGTAATTCCTTATTTTAATTTCCACTAATAAACGCTAATAAAATTCTGAGGTCTTCTTGGAATAATAAAATATCAAAAATGTTTTAAATGCCAGGATTGGTAACGTAACCATTATACATATACATTGCATAGTCAATAAACAAATGCAAGTTAATTGTAAGTGCATGTTAAAACTGCGTTTTGTCTAAGAACATATAACGAAAGATAAGGCCTTAATAAACAGTTAATATTATTCCTATTTAAGCTAAAATAGCATATTAGGATAGGTTCTGCTATAACAAATAAGTCCCTAATCTCAGTGACTTTTCACAATAAAGATTAACTTTTTTAAAGATATTATTTAATTTTTATTTGTTATTTTATATTGTTATTATTTGACCAGAGAGAGACAGAGAGAAAGGAAAAGTGAGAAAGCAAGCCACCAGGTCCAGGACTTGAACCACACTTGGCCATGTGGGAGTTCAGCATTTTAACCACCACACCACTTGCCAGCCCCAAGATTAGTTTCTTATTCAAACTAGATTCCACTGAGAGTCAATAAGGTTTGTGTATGTGAATGTGTGTATGTACATGGGAGGTCCACTTCATGCAGTTATTCAAGGACCTGAGATCCATTTATCTGGTGGTTCTAGAATATTTCAGGCTTCAGAATTCTCTGTGGAAAACCCTGCAGCCAAACAGCAAGAAGGAAATAAAACAATATGGAGGATTGTGGAGAGAATTTTGAGGCCAGGCCTACACAAGATTCCCATCATTTCCGTCTCTCATGGCTCCATCTAACTGAAGAAGCTGGAAAGTGGTGTCAAAGGCCAGCAGATGGCATAGCAGTTACATCACTGGACTCCCACATGGCTGACTGAGGTTCAAGTCCCTGACCTGGTGGCTTGAAACTCATGCCAGGTGGGTGTGCATGTGTGCCCAAGATCCCAGAGGAGGATAAAGGAGAAGGGACGAGGCAGGGCCATTTTCCCAGGGGGTGATTTCTCACTTTCCCTCTCACTGTCTCCGTCTCTTTCTCTCTCCCTGACAAGCACATATGCCCTAAGGCAAAAACCTCTAAAAAACAATAAAATATTGTCAAACTGTATGTCCAGAATGAAGAGAAGAAATAGAGATCTGAGTGAGCAGAAAATAGGTAAGAAATTCTCATTTCAGTGGCCAAGCAGTTGAATGGTATGTTGGGTATGAACACAAAACATCAGCATACCAGGAGCTAGCAGGTGGCATGGTGGTTGAGGTGCTAGACTCCCACATGGCCAACTGTGGTTCTAGTCTTGGACTGGAGGCTTGCTTTCTCACTTTCCCTCTCTCTATCTCTCTCTGGTCAGATTAAAACAATAATAATAATAATAATGAATAAAATTAAATACATAATTCTTTTTTAAAAAATCAGTATCCTAAAGAACATTATCATACCTGAATTTTCGTTAAATATCACAATTTCATGGATATCAACAATTTGTTTTCCCCTCTTCTTTGGGTCTTTTCTCTACAACATATTCTGGTTCTTTTCCATACTCCTAGTGACACATCTTCCTTTGGGAATGAACTTGCTAGAGACTATAAACAAATTAAAGTCATGTCTAGTGAATGAAAAAGATAATCACCTTGAGTTATAGTCTATCTGGTCAGATATTACTAAAAACAAGACTTACTCAAGGCAATTCCAAGACACACACAAGAACGTTTTGAGCAACAACCTCATTGTTGAAATAAATATAATTGTACTTTTTAACACAGACGACATATAAATTTGGGAGAGAATAGCTGCAATTGGATCTAGGACTGTTCAGGTTACTGAAACCAGGTAGTCATACAGGCAGTTGGGTACGTAGAGAAGACAGAGATGGGTAGCCCTGCAGCAGGTGGGACTCCCTCCTCTTTACTGTAAGAATGCCTGGGTCCCCTCCTCAATTTTCTTATACTTACTTTTCCCATCTATCTGAAAAACTGGCTGTAAGTCCAGGACATATCACCTCAAATAGCCTCCTAATTTGGAATCTCTGAATAATTTATTCCCTTTCATTAGTTTAGTTGTATAAAACCAGTCCTTGTTAGGGGAAATTTTTGAGTCTATAATACTTCCTCTTAAAAACCACACAATACACTATTTGCTAGGTTCTGTAATTTGGTCATTTATAAGGTTAAAACATGTTCTGATCCATAGCTAAAACCTCCTAATGTTGAAATATTTACAGCTCTACTGAAGACAAATGTGAAGACAATTTTTAAAAGTTAAAAAAAAATTAAAGAACTTTACAACAAAAGGTGTTTTTAAAGCAACAGTAAAATTTTTTAAAATTATTTTTTAAGAATTCTTTAACATTTATCTGTTTGTTTGTTTGTTTGTTTTAATTTGACCACAGAAGGACAGAGAGCGAGAGAGAGACAGTGAGAAAGGAAGCCACCAGGTCCAGGACTCAAACTGTGGTCGGCCATGTGGGAGTCCAATGCCCTTCATCACCACACTGTTTGCCAGTCCTTATTTTGTTTTTTTTAAAGAATTATTTATTGGGGCCTGCAAGTGACATGATGGTAAAGAGTGCTGGACTCCCACATGGCCCACCTCAGTTTGAGTCCTGGACCCGGTGGCATTCTCACGCCCCTCTCTCACTCTGTCCCTGTCTGGTCAAATTTAATAATAATAATAAAAATAATCAAATAAATAAAGTTAAATAAAATAATTCTTAAAAAAAGGAATTATTTACTTTTATTTATTTTTTTTCTATAGTGCACATGCTCTCACCTGAGTAAGACGCAGACAGAGTGGGAAAGTGAGAAAGCAAGCTGCTAGGTCCAGGACTCAAACTGCAGTTGGTAATGTGGGAGTCCAGCACCTTAAATCATACCACCTGCTGGCCCCAGTAAGAGATTTTTAATCTAATGGACTTAAACCTGGGGAGTTGAGAACTTCCACTATTTGAGGGAATGTGTGTGTATAAAAGTTTCTGTAAGGCAATCCTGTAATGTATGTCAAAATGGTCATAACTGTTGACCCATAAATAACAAATCCTTTTTTTATAAGAATTATTTAACTTTATTTATTTATTTTAATTTGACCAAAGAGGGACAGAGTGAGAGAAAGAGAGAAAGAGAAAAAGAGAAAGCAAGCTGCCAGGTGCGGGACTCAAACCACAGTCAGCCATGTGGGAGTCCAGTGCCCTTAACCACCACGCAATCTGCCAGCCCCCAAACAAAAATTCTAAACCCATGTTACTATGGCATCAGTTAAAGACAATGTGATATACCCATTCAATAGAATAACACTGAATGGTAAAAGGATATGGTTATCGATTTTAAATATCAATACTATATGCCATGTATATCTATAGAAATGAAAAAACAATTAGGAACTAGGATGTATACCTCATTTTATGTGTTATACTTTAGAGGAGAAAATAAGCCTTCAAAGTTGTATAACAAACATTTTTAGTGACTATATCTCAATGGTAGGATTATGGGTGATGTTTCTCTTTCTTCTTTCTTTTGTTTTTAAGGATTATTTATTTACTTAATTCCATTTGTTATTATATGTTTTAATTTGACCAGAGATAGACAGAGAGAAAGGGAAAGTTAGAAAGCAAGCCACCAGGTCCAGGACTTGAACCACGATTAGCCGTGTGGGAATCCAGACACCTTATCCACTACACCACCTGCTGGCCCCATTTTCCTCCTCCTTTATCCCTCTGTTCCTGCCTGCCTGCCTTTCTTTTTCTCTTTCCTGCTTCTTCACGTGTTTGTATTTTTCTCCTTTTTTCCCCAATGAGCATGTATTTGTAAAGAACGTATATTAAGAGTGGCATTACGTAGAGGGGATTCTGGAACCATATTGCCTTGGTTAGAATTCTAATTGTTCTTTTAAAATAGGTGTGACAGTCATATCATTTAACTTTTCTGTCTGTAGTTCTCCACCTGAGTGTATAGGTAATTTGGTCCCTATGTCACTAGTTTACATGGAGGATTAAATGTGGATATACTAAGGTAATCAGTAAATATGCACATAGCGACACTACATAAATAATTGTTATTCAATAATTAGGAAAACAATCAACCTATTTTCATTTTGAGAAAAATACTATTTCAACTTTTTATATGTAAATTAGTAAAGAAGACAAGAGATTGTAATAGATGTTAGTAATTTTAAAATAGTTTTATAGGGGCCAGCAGGTGTCATAGTGGTTAAGGCTCTGAACTCTCACATGGCTTATCACAGTTTGAGCCCTGGACCCAGTGGCTTGAAAATCACTCCAGGAGTGTGTGTGTGTGTGTGTGTGTGTGTGTGTGTGTGTGTGTGTGTAAGAAGCCAAGAGGAGAATGGAGAAGAAGGGATTTGAATGTGGTGGTTTCCCTGGGGAGTGATTTCTCACTTTTCCTCTCTGTCTCTCTCTGGTGAGCTCACATGCCCTATGGCAAAAACCTAAAAAAACATATAAAAATAAACTGAAAGAGGGGCCAGCAGATGGCACAGTGGCTACGTTGCTAGACTCCCATGTAGTCGACCGTGGTTCAAGTACTGGATTTGGTGACTTAAATTGATGCCAGGTGCATGTGCATGTGTGCCCAAGATCCTGAGAGGAGAGTGGAAAACAAGGGATTGTGGCATAGCCATCACCCCAGGGGGCAGTTTCTGGCTTTCTGTCTCTCTGTCTCTCTCTGTCTTTCTTTTTTTTTTTTTTAAGTTTATTATTCATTTATTTATTTAAATTCGACCAGAGAAAGAGGAAAGTGAGAAAGTGAGAAAGCAAGTCACCAGGTCTAGGACTTGAACCATGATCAGCCATGTGGGAGTGTCCAGCGCCTTAACCATCACGCCACCTGCTGGTCCCCTCTCTGTCTTTCTGACGAGCGCATACGCCCTGTAGCAAAAACCTTTCCCTCTCCCTCCCCCAAAAAATAAATAATAAACTGAAAGGAAAGGCAACCGACCATTATCCAACTTATTGCACGAGGCAGTAACATACACAGGCTCTGAAGGCAGCGTAGGACTGGGTTCCAACCCAATATCCAAAGGTCTGAAACACAGGCAAGTCATATAATACCCTGTATGGATGGAATTCCTGTCTTCATTTTAGAGGAGGAAACAGAATCAGAAAGGACAAATACCTTTTTAAACTTATAAAAAGAGAGTCAGGATTCTAGGCAAACCTTAAAGAGAACCTGTGCTCTATGAACATGTCTTATTAGCCTTCTAATAGCTCAGAAGTGACTACTGTACTCAGGGAGGGCAGGTTTAGACAACCCCCTTAGTAAAAAGAAAGTAGTAGGAGGTAATGATATGGCCCAAGTACCAGATCCAGAGTCCAAGATCAGATGGTTATGCCTCCCAAACTTAGGGATCCACCTATGTCACCAAAATGACCAAAACTTAGATTAAGTCAGAACCCATTCATAGGTGATCTCAGCTAAGAGGGCCAGAGAGAAGAGGGCAGGAAAGGTCAAACCTGTTGTCCTGGTTTCTTTACAGATCTTCCTAACGTGTGTGCAACTTTTTTTTTTTTTTAAACTTGCCAGAGGATATATGTACTCACCAGAGGAAGACAGACTGAAAAAGAAGGAAAAGGAGAAAGCACTACCCAATGGGAATGAGTCATGCTGCAATCCCTTCTCCCCTATTTCTCCACTCTGTAAGGATTTGGGGCATGCACTCACACACACCCTGCATGTTTGTCAAGTTACTGACCAGGATTCAGAATACTCAGCAGACCATGTGGGATCCAGCTCCTTAACCATCAGGCCACAGGGCCAACTCTGCATACAACATTTCTGTAAAGCAATGGGTCTTTTTCTCTTATGCTGCTCAGTATTAAACGTATGTGTATCAGACTCAAAAGGCACTTCTCCATTTTGCTTTTCAGTTCAGGAAAACACAAACAGTATGCAAATTCCAGAGTGTGACCACGGTAAGAGGCTGGACTAGACACTGTTAGGGTGGAGGGCTCTAATAGTGGCATTCGGTCCATTACTCCTTCCACTGTAGCTAAGCCCCCAGCAGGGCATTTTTGATTTTCAATTTTCAATGATTTAGCAATCCCCTCCCATACAACCTTCATGGTGGCCAATAGAGGGCGGACTCTCTCTTCTTCCAGACCTCTGTCAGAAATACGTTCTAATTCCTCTCCTTTCAGACCTGTGCTTTTTCCTAACTTGGAAGACTTCCTCCTGTCCGAGTTATCCTTTTCAAGTGCATACTTTGGAAACACTTAATAAATCTGAGAGAGGGGTCACTGACAAAAATATTTGAGTATCTGTCTGTAATTCTTCCCTCTTTTTTTTTAAACTTATAACCCGCCCCCTCCAAAGAGCTGATAATCTAGTTGGGTTCAGAGCTCTTGAAGAACTACATATAATATGATAAGTACTACAAATGCCGTAGAACAGTTATGGAATAAGTTCAAGGTTTCCCAGAGAAGGTGGCTTTAAACCATTTTCCATGCATGGCTCTAATTTTTCACACATTTGTACACACCTTTCAGGATTCATATTATCCTTCCTAGTTCATATTTTCCCTTGACACCCAATTGTCACCATGTTGGGCTCACACAACTTCTTTCTATACCTTTCCTGGTCTCTGAAGATTAAGAAATCTTTTTGGGTTTGACCCTCAGTGTTACTGCCTTGGCCTCTGGCTACCTTATTATCTCCTGAATCCGAGAGAAGAAACAACTATTTTGTAACTGAGTTTCTAGTTCATACATTGGTTTCAGATAAGTTGCCAGATCCTTGCAGGTTTTTCACTTGTCCCTGGTTACTAGTTTCAATAAATCCTATTGCATCCTATTACTAACCCTATCTCTATTGATTTTACAACTTCTAATTCTATGACACAAGACCATATGTAACTTGATTGTTTTTTTTTTTAAGGAATTATCTCATTTTATCCATTCATTTTAATTTGACTAGAGAGAGACACACAGAGAGAGTAAGGGAAGGAGAGGTGAGAAAGCAAGCCATCAGGTCCAAGACTCAAACTCTGGTCAGCCATGTGGAAGTGTCCAGCTTTAACCACTATGCCACCCGCTGGTCCCCTGTAACCTGATTCTTTTGAGCTGATACATATATCTTTTTTTTTTTTTTCTTTAAGGTTCTTGCATAGGGAGTATGTGCTCTACAGAGAAAGACAGTGAGAGAGAACACAAGAAATCACCCACCAGGGAGGTTGGCTACATTATAATCCCTTCTCCTCCATTCTTCTCCTGGGATTTTGGGTGCACTCACATATGGCTGGTGTGATTTTTTTTCAAGCTACTGGGTCTGGTACTTGAACTGTGGTCAGCCATGCGGACGTCCAGTACCTTAATCACCAATCCACCTGCTGGCCCCAATCTTACTCTTAAGCATCTTTCTAGTTCTTTAAAAGCCTGACGTGAATTCCTATGAGAAGTCAACCTTTCTCAAATTGTGTTTATCTGTCTTCCTATCTGGCTCTGAAGTCCCAGGAAGGGTGGAAGTGGTGACTTCCATATTGTCCCTTGCTTGTGCTCAATCTGTTCCCTTTTCCTAATCCTTAATATATCACTTTTTTTTTTTAGAGGTTTTTGCTCTAGGGCATGTGTGCTCTCCAGAAAGACAGAGAGAGGGAGAGACAGAAAACAAGAAACCATCCCCCAAAGGAGGATGGCCACACCACAATCCCTTCTCCATTCTCCTCTCAGGATCTTGGGCACGCATGCACATGTGCCCAGTGTGAGTTTAAGCCACCGGGTCCAGGACTCGAACCACGGTCGACTACATGGGAGTCCAGCAATGTAGCCATTAGGTCATTTGCTGGTCCCAATATATCACTTTTTTTTTAATAAGTTAAAAAATACTTGGGGCCAATAGTTTTCTTACTGGTTAAGTGGCTGGATTCCACATGACTGAGCACACGTGGATTGAGTCTCAAATCCAGTGACCTGAAAAGCACGCCAGGCACATGTGTGCAAGCCCAAAATCCTGAAAGAATGAAAGAAGAGACTGTGGTGTGACCATGCCCCATGGCAGGTACTTTCTCACTCTCTCTGTCTCTTTCTAGCAAGCACATGTGCTCTCTGACAAATTAAAAAAAAATAAAAATATTGACCATGATGATTACCCCCCCCCCTTTTCACACTCAGTGGCTTTCTTACTTCTGCCTTTTTCTCATCATTTGACCTTGGCTTTCTCTGTTGGGGCCTATAATTATTATCTGATACATTTTAATAATGTCTTTATACTTGCTTGAACAGAAATACAGATAACCTCCTCTGCAAGAGTGGAAGGGGCCTTTTAACACAGTGCAATGATGACAGTTTGTTGGCAAATCCCACAGGGAAGTGCTGGCGCCTTGTTGGGTTACAAGAAATGGCCATGTTTAAACACTGTTGTGTGTTTTCATTCTCTTTGGTTTTCCTAATAGAAAACTCACCCTGTTTAAAATGGTGTCATCCCTTTGGAGTATTACAGAACCACAGAGCAGGAGGCCTTTAGAGCACATCAAACCTGACCTCCCACAGGAATTAACTCTGCACTGTCCCTGGAAACTAGTTATCCCCAAAGCCCTTTAAACCTCTCTAGGAAGTGGGGTGTTCACGCCCTTTTCCATAGTTGAACATCTTCCCATGACCTTGTAATAATCCGTGATAATTAATGAGCCTCTGCCTCTCTTCAGGACAAAGACATGCGATTGGAGAAACGCTTCGTTTTCTGATGCCAGTGATAGGGGAATATGCCATTGGTGACTTTGGTTTTATGGATCAGAATTAGAGTGGTTAAATCAAAATATTTAGTATAAGCATAAATGTGTTCCACAAACAGAAGAGCTCAAAGGTACCTTTGTTTCAGTTCTCCTTCCACGGCCATGCTATTAACTTCAGGTTCACTAGTCACAATTCTCAGGACCCACTTGGCTTTTGCAGGTAAACCATTTGGAGGAGAGGGTCGGCCAGCTTTTCCACACCACCCAGGCCAGAGGTTGGGATTTCTCCCCTCCTACACTGACCCAAGTCTTGGTTTTTTTTTTTTTTTTTTTTTTTCCCCCCTGGAGAGGTTTTTGCTCTAGGGCGCCTCTCTCCTTTCTGTAAGCTATACTAGTGTAATACCTGTTACTTACTCTGTGGATTCATTTAAAATGCTTCCTCTCTCCTAATCACACATCTCCACACTTCTGTACTGCCTCTGACAACCCCTCATTAATTTTATTGATCCTGGTACATCTCCCCTGAGTGCAGGGCTCCATTCACTGTTTCACAACCGATCAGTCACAGCCATCTCTGTGGGATCCCTTTCCGACAGCCACATTAGAGAAATGATCTCTGCACGATGCATGTTGCATCACTGCGTTGCTTATTTACCTGGTTTATAACAAAGAATACTTACTGCACATCGTCTTTATTAATACGTTGACGATCAATGAAAAGAAAAAAAAGAAACCCCACCACTTTTGTCCGTGAGCTGGAGAAAGAGGCAACGTCAGACGCTATTAATGATGCATGAGATCTACGGGTCTAGTGTCATGTCAAGACTTGTAGTAATCCAGTGTTCAGCCTTACTCCAGGGAGAAAGATTCAGCTGCTACTTTCCCGTCACCCCCTCTCATAAGACAGCACCTCGGCGCAAACACCAGAGCTACAAAACACACAAGAGATGGACAGTTAAAATTCAACTCAAGCTACAGCCGGTCCCCCACAGTCCTCCCCACCCCCACCCCCCGCGGAATATTTACCTAGACGGTTTAAAGCACTTAATTAATTCACCAGCAGCTTCGCTGGAGACGTCTCGAGCTTCCCGAGACTCCATTACATAATATCTTTTACAAAGTCTATTCCCAGCTCGAGTGGAAGATGGATTCTCATCCAGTTTACGGAGGGTCCAGGCATTTGCTTCCCTTGCCCGGGGTTCGATTCAGCCGAGGCTGCAGCAACCGCCTGGGGCCTGAGCTTCTGGGGCCCCCGGCACTGTCCG
>NW_006159810.1:1008624-1062689 GCF_000334495.1 Tupaia belangeri chinensis
CGAGCCCCTCGGGAGGTCCGGCCCCCGCCGCCCGCCCCGCACTAGCGCAGTGTGGAACGGTGTGCTGCACGCCGTCCGCCGGTCCTTTTTCTGCTAGCGGAGGAGACGTGTCTCCAGCTCACACTCCCCGTGCGACTCTTATTATTTTTTCTCCTTGCGCCCTTCCTTCAGCCCTTTCCTCCTCCTCCGCATATAAATCAATTTCAGCCCCAGAATATGTCAGCCCGAGGGAAGTTACATACGGTGGTTACTCATTTATTTGCCAATTGAAAACGGTCAAAGGCTTTCTCTCCTGAAAGGAAAGGAGGGGTTGCACCTGGGAGTGAAAAGTTGTTGCTGGCCATTTGTGGCTGCTTAAGATCGGATACTCGCGTATTTGCGATCGTGTGGTCGGTTCCTCCTTTTTGTTTGCTTGACAGCGGGGATTGTTCTGCTGGCTTCTCCACCACACATTGTGCACCGCGTTGTGAGACCGACGCAGGGGGAAAGCTTAGATCAGTGGGAAGCGCTGCTGGTGCGTGTTGGCCTTCACGCCTGCCCACCTGCCGCGGCCTCCGGTGCCTGGTCTGGTGTGGGGTCTGGAGAGAGGCAGTGAGTTCTTTTTCTTTGGCTGGTGGGCGGGACTCGGTGAGCACCAGTTCAAGGTGGGGGTCCCCCTACTCAGGCTGACGTGGAGCTGACGACGGTGTTGTTCAAGGCATCCTGGGGAGTGAGCGAGCGCTGCAGCCTGATTCCTGGGGGAGCATCGAGGAGGGGCAGGTGCCCTCTGCCCAGCATTGCTCCCTTCCAGTACTCAGCACCTGCGAGACCAGAGCAGGGTTTCTTCTGAGACGTCCTTTTGTGTGCGTGTTTGCTTCCTGTGCTGGGGTTCTGAAAAAGGAGGTGGCAACCATGAGGGTGAAAATGGATCTGTTAAAATATTTTCAGTGCTGTGGTTCTTTTTAAGTACACACACGTGTTTACTTACACCTGTAGTAGGTTTAAGGGTTTGGACCGTGTGGGTAAATTAGGGAGGCCTTTGTGGTGTGGAAGCTAGTGGGCAGCAATGAGGGAGGGAACTATGCTCAGAGGTGACGGGTCTGCTGCATGGGAGAGCAACGTCAGTACAAAATACAAAAGCCTGTCAACCTGGTGTTCAGTCCCATTTTATAACCGGTCTTTGTTTTTCTCACTTCAGGAAATATGGCCATCAGGCTACCTCCTGATAGGATTGTTATGTGTGTGACTTTGAGAATTCTGAATGACTTTGACTAAAAGATTCATCTTTGAACCCTGCCCCCTTAGAGTGTATAACTTAATCCAGCATCCCATAAATCTGAACAGAACAAGCACCACAAACACAGGTTAAATGCTGTGGACATTGCTGTTCCGAAAAAAGGTCTTTTTGGACGTTCCAACAATTCTTCTCCTTGTTTTGTTCTTCATGTTTCTGGTGAAGGAAAGGCTCGAGGAACATTTACAGTAATCAAGTGTTTGGCAGCAACATCCCGCGTCCCCCTATAGAGTTCTTGTGGCTGTTCCTTGGTGAGCCTTTCATTCCTGCGTAATGATGTGAGCCCTCACAGCTTCCTTCCTTCTGCTAACACCCGCTGCCGTTGCTATTAGCCTTGAAAATGCTTGGAAGTATTTGTTGACCTGATTCTATCTCAATTAGTGTTCTTTAGAAACACTCTTCATGTAACAGGCCTGTTTTCCACTCTCAAAATTGTGTGCTCAAGGCACTTGAGCATTCTAAAAACAGCAGTAAAGTTGCATTCTCAATTCATGAAACCCAAGTAAGGACACATGCTACCTGGAATGATACAAGGGCTAGATGGAGGCAGGTATTTTTCAGTTGCGTGTCTAGAATGTCAGATATTTTCATTTTATTATAAGATTTGTGGAAAGCCTAGGGTGCGTAACCCCTTTTCTTCTTTTTAAGAATTAGAGGAATTGGTAGCATGGCAGTCATTATATGTCAGTAACTATGGACAAGGTACTGTTTTCTGTTCCTTTGCTAGAAACTTCTCAATGGCTGGTCTTTCCCCCAGTTTCGATATTTGCACGTAAAAGCATGATTTTCATAACTAACATGAGTAGGAATTGATATATTTTGTTCATGTTAAAGTCACTTTGCTGCAATTTTTGCACTAAAATGACCCCTACTGGTTAGATCTGTTAATGAAAACACTTTTGAAACTTGTTTGATTGACTCCACTGGAAAAAAAAAAAAAGGTACTGCATGGTATAGAAATATTATCATGACTAATGTATCTGCTTTCGATGACATAATTTAAATACAAATTACATTGCTCTGTTTGCCAGCTTACAGTAATTTTTATTTGTGTAACTCTTAGACTGGCTTTGTGGGGGGTAAAAGTCATGTACTTAACTGCAGTTCACAAAATGAGTTCGATAAATCAGTGGCAGAAATGGACCCCTTTCAACTTGGGGCTCACTTCCTTAGATTTTTAAGGTACTGGGACATGGTGGGCTCTGAGGAAATCCTAGCCATAGGAGGAACACTGAAGATAAAATATTGTCTGGAAGGTTAAATAAGGTGAAGAGTTGTCTCCTGTGCATTGTGCAGGATGTGAACTTGGGTTTCTATTTGACATAGTTTAGCTTGCTACTAAATAAATCCTAATTTATTCCTTTTTTGGAGGGGGGAGGGGCCGAGTACATTAAAACTAAATTGAGCATGGAGCCAGATACCTTAAGTTTTTTCTGCTTGTTCTAGAAAGTGCTTTCTGGCTCCTGGGAGGGTGCAGCTCCCTTTCCTATTTAATTCATCTGGTGAGTCTTCCCATTGCCCTTTACATCATCCTAAATGGCCTGCTTTCCTGGCTAGACTGCCTGCCTCCAGAGGAATCACCTAAAAGCCAGAGAAATGCTTGGATTCTGAATCCCCAAGGAAGAAGTTTGGATAAGAGATCTCTTTCAGGGCTCAAAGACAAAGTTTTGAAAGCTAACAAAGCAGGATTTTCTAGAAAGAATGTTTTGATTGGATAAGAATTCTATTTCGAGCTAAGGAAATAAGAAATAAGGGCCCTATTTTCTCCTGTGGGATTAGTATGGTGCTTCTGTAAGGAGTAGTACAGGGTGGAGAAGCATGACGAGCCTTCTCCCTCTGGATAGTCCAAGTGCAGAAGATGGCGCCAGCCCGTGGCTTGGTGAAGGCAGCTGGTTCCTGTATGGCTGACTATGCAGTTTGAATCCTAGACCCAGCAGCTTGAAAACCATACCAGGTATGTGTGTGTTCATGCCCCTAAATCCCAAGAGGTAAATGGAGGAGAAGGGATTGTGGCATGGCCACCCCCTGCCCCCTTTGGGGGAGGTATTTTCTTACTTTGTTTCTCTCTCTGGCAAACACAGGCATCCTATAGCAATAAATAAATTAGTTAATTAATTTAAAAATAAAGTGCAGAAGGTAGCTCGAGTTTGACAGTTTGTGAGGACAGAGGGACATGGAACTGCAGCCACCCTGTTGAGTCGCTCTCTTCTGAGGCCTTTGTGGTATTAGGCCCAGGTGATCACTAACACAGATAAGCAATGTGTCCTGCTTCACCAGTGAATGTTTGCTCAGTGGCTTTATCTTCCCAGAGCTTGATTTTCCCCATTTGCCATCTCTGCCATCTGAGAACCTCTTCTTCTCTGGGAACACTGTCGTCCTCTTGCTTCCCCCACGTGTTTTAACTTCCCCTTCCATGGGGCAGGGAGTAGGAGCACTCATGGGACACAGTGAGTAGTTACAGCATACAACAGAACTTTGCTTTCGGAAACTGTTGTCATTAGGTTAGTTTCTTACTTCTCATTGGAAAGCAGTCCTTGGGGGTGATGGTTGCTTGGAAGAAAATGCAGGGGATCGCAGTCAGGCCCCAGAGAGCAGACCGCAGGAGGGCGGACGATGCCCTTCAACATCTACCTGTACACAGTTGGTGTGAGACCTGCCGTCCTAGCTAATGCAGTAGGACTTGGAGTTAGGAGTCCATGATTTTTCCTTTTTATTAATTAAATAAAGGATGAGAGGGACATAGTTAATACGCCTGTCCTGGAGTTACAATTTAAAATCCCTGGGCTGCAGACTTGTAATCAAGTGTTTGGCAGCAACATCCCGCGTCCCCCTATAGAGTTCTTGTGGCTGTTCCTTGGTGAGCCTTTCATTCCTGCGTAATGATGTGAGCCCTCACAGCTTCCTTCCTTCTGCTAACACCCGCTGCCGTTGCTATTAGCCTTGAAAATGCTTGGAAGTATTTGTTGACCTGATTCTATCTCAATTAGTGTTCTTTAGAAACACTCTTCATGTAACAGGCCTGTTTTCCACTCTCAAAATTGTGTGCTCAAGGCACTTGAGCATTCTAAAAACAGCAGTAAAGTTGCATTCTCAATTCATGAAACCCAAGTAAGGACACATGCTACCTGGAATGATACAAGGGCTAGATGGAGGCAGGTATTTTTCAGTTGCGTGTCTAGAATGTCAGATATTTTCATTTTATTATAAGATTTGTGGAAAGCCTAGGGTGCGTAACCCCTTTTCTTCTTTTTAAGAATTAGAGGAATTGGTAGCATGGCAGTCATTATATGTCAGTAACTATGGACAAGGTACTGTTTTCTGTTCCTTTGCTAGAAACTTCTCAATGGCTGGTCTTTCCCCCAGTTTCGATATTTGCACGTAAAAGCATGATTTTCATAACTAACATGAGTAGGAATTGATATATTTTGTTCATGTTAAAGTCACTTTGCTGCAATTTTTGCACTAAAATGACCCCTACTGGTTAGATCTGTTAATGAAAACACTTTTGAAACTTGTTTGATTGACTCCACTGGAAAAAAAAAAAAGGTACTGCATGGTATAGAAATATTATCATGACTAATGTATCTGCTTTCGATGACATAATTTAAATACAAATTACATTGCTCTGTTTGCCAGCTTACAGTAATTTTTATTTGTGTAACTCTTAGACTGGCTTTGTGGGGGGTAAAAGTCATGTACTTAACTGCAGTTCACAAAATGAGTTCGATAAATCAGTGGCAGAAATGGACCCCTTTCAACTTGGGGCTCACTTCCTTAGATTTTTAAGGTACTGGGACATGGTGGGCTCTGAGGAAATCCTAGCCATAGGAGGAACACTGAAGATAAAATATTGTCTGGAAGGTTAAATAAGGTGAAGAGTTGTCTCCTGTGCATTGTGCAGGATGTGAACTTGGGTTTCTATTTGACATAGTTTAGCTTGCTACTAAATAAATCCTAATTTATTCCTTTTTTGGAGGGGGGAGGGGCCGAGTACATTAAAACTAAATTGAGCATGGAGCCAGATACCTTAAGTTTTTTCTGCTTGTTCTAGAAAGTGCTTTCTGGCTCCTGGGAGGGTGCAGCTCCCTTTCCTATTTACTTCATCTGGTGAGTCTTCCCATTGCCCTTTACCTCATCCTAAATGGCCTGCTTTCCTGGCTAGACTGCCTGCCTCCAGAGGAATCACCTAAAAGCCAGAGAAATGCTTGGATTCTGAATCCCCAAGGAAGAAGTTTGGATAAGAGATCTCTTTCAGGGCTCAAAGACAAAGTTTTGAAAGCTAACAAAGCAGGATTTTCTAGAAAGAATGTTTTGATTGGATAAGAATTCTATTTCGAGCTAAGGAAATAAGAAATAAGGGCCCTATTTTCTCCTGTGGGATTAGTATGGTGCTTCTGTAAGGAGTAGTACAGGGTGGAGAAGCATGACGAGCCTTCTCCCTCTGGATAGTCCAAGTGCAGAAGATGGCGCCAGCCCGTGGCTTGGTGAAGGCAGCTGGTTCCTGTATGGCTGACTATGCAGTTTGAATCCTAGACCCAGCAGCTTGAAAACCATACCAGGTATGTGTGTGTTCATGCCCCTAAATCCCAAGAGGTAAATGGAGGAGAAGGGATTGTGGCATGGCCACCCCCTGCCCCCTTTGGGGGAGGTATTTTCTTACTTTGTTTCTCTCTCTGGCAAACACAGGCATCCTATAGCAATAAATAAATTAGTTAATTAATTTAAAAATAAAGTGCAGAAGGTAGCTCGAGTTTGACAGTTTGTGAGGACAGAGGGACATGGAACTGCAGCCACCCTGTTGAGTCGCTCTCTTCTGAGGCCTTTGTGGTATTAGGCCCAGGTGATCACTAACACAGATAAGCAATGTGTCCTGCTTCACCAGTGAATGTTTGCTCAGTGGCTTTATCTTCCCAGAGCTTGATTTTCCCCATTTGCCATCTCTGCCATCTGAGAACCTCTTCTTCTCTGGGAACACTGTCGTCCTCTTGCTTCCCCCACGTGTTTTAACTTCCCCTTCCATGGGGCAGGGAGTAGGAGCACTCATGGGACACAGTGAGTAGTTACAGCATACAACAGAACTTTGCTTTCGGAAACTGTTGTCATTAGGTTAGTTTCTTACTTCTCATTGGAAAGCAGTCCTTGGGGGTGATGGTTGCTTGGAAGAAAATGCAGGGGATCGCAGTCAGGCCCCAGAGAGCAGACCGCAGGAGGGCGGACGATGCCCTTCAACATCTACCTGTACACAGTTGGTGTGAGACCTGCCGTCCTAGCTAATGCAGTAGGACTTGGAGTTAGGAGTCCATGATTTTTCCTTTTTATTAATTAAATAAAGGAAGGGAGGGACAAAGTTAATACGCCTGTCCTGGAGTTACAATGTAAAAACCCTGGGCTGCAGACTTGGTTTTGAGGAATGGGTTTGATTTTCCCATCTCAGAAGTACTTTAGGCAGAGCCCTTAGATGCCAGAGTGAGGGGCAAACAAGTAGAGGGCCTAAAATTATGTTCACAGGATATGGGAAGAGAAACTAATGCAAGTAAACAAGGAAATAATTAGTTCCTCGCAAAGTAAATATTGACAAAACATGGAGAGGCTGACGATTCACTGCACATACACAAATGACAGGGCTCAGTGACCTTCACTCTGATCGTCAGGTTTATAGAACCCTCACTGAGGAGCCCTGTCACACAAAACACTTAGCAAAGGGCAAATGCATCACCTACTCTCAGGCAAAACTAGCAAGTCTGGAGATACTTGTTGCCCTTACCACCTATCTAACAGTGACTGGGGAAATCTGCGAGTGTCTGTTGGCAGTAGGGTTGTGAGCAGCTGGGTTCATTTATGAAGAATATCATCTGGACAGTCCTTCAGGGATGAGCAGTCCATGCCTTTGTGGGGGATGTGCAGAGATTCGGTGCAGGTATCTACGTTTTGTGTGGCTGGGCTCAGATGCTGTGATCTGCGTGAATGTGTAAACAGTTGAGGGATGTGGGCAGACGGGGGTTAAGAAGTTGGAGGGGGGAGTACAGATAAAACAGGTGACCCTAAAGATAATGAGTGGGTGGACTGGAGAATGATGAATGGGAGAAGGGAAAATATTGAATTCATCGTAGTACAACTCTATCATCCTTTGAAGAATAATCCAAAACACATTCCAGACATTAATTGTGAAATTCCTGAAAAATGTGGGTGTGTAGAAGAATATCTCTTGGGCTGTGGTGCCAGCAGGAGTGATGACAGTGCGCGTTAGCATGTAAGCACAATGGGTAGGAGGTGATAAAGTGAGTGAAAGGTAAAGATATCCTTGAGGCAGGTTCCTGTGTCGTCATGTTCTGTATGGTGCTTTTGGTATCAGGATTTTGGAGACGCCCTGGTGAAGTTCATTTAAGTATTTGAGGAAGAAACGGACTAGCCAAGCATGCATGAATAACACATTGAATGCCTTCCTTCTCAAGGTCTAATTCTCCCAAGCTGTATTTTCAAAGATCTGACTTGCCTTTGCATAGAAATCAATCACTCATTCATTGATCTTCTCCTCTGTACAAGGTCTTCTGTTGGGGCAGGGAGGCCTCTGGGGAGCTGGGAATCTCAAAAGTGTTCCCTACTCTTAGCACTCTTTTAATCAAGATTAAAAAAATAAGACAGCGAGCCTCTAAAAAATCTACATAAGTTCAAGCCAAGTATAAGTGATTTTGCAAGTCTGTATATAATTAATTGGCAAGAGAAATACTTCGATAAAATTTGTTCTAGGAATGAAAGAGTCTGGGGTGACTTCTTTAGCCTCTGGTGGCCAAGTCAAAAAAGAATTTGAATTTGAACTAGGGTTTAGAAGTATGAATAAGAGCTCCTTTTCTTGAGAGGCAGCAGGCTTTGGGGGAGGGGATCTTAACCAGTTCTTAGGGTCTTGCGATACATTTTCAGAGTGTTTTCCCAACATCTAAGAATGAGACTGCATTTTTACTACTTTATTACTATGGTTCAAAACAGCCCATTTCATTTTGAGAGTTGTTTTCTCTTTGTTCTAGCTTGTTCCACCGTGAGATGAGCGTGGGCAGTGAGCTGGGAGGTGTCCCTTTATCAGCACCTCTCGACTCCACCCACTCAGCTGCTTGCCCTGGCTAGTTAGCCTGGTCAGAGCATCAAAAACATCTATGCTTAAGGAAGACCTCCTCCGTCTTAGGGACTATGCTTAAGGAAGACCTCCTCAGTCTTAGGGACAAAGGAGTGTCGAATATTCCTATATTTAAGAATGCCCTTAAGGTAAATACTGGACTCCTTAAGTGTTCATTTTGGGCCCACATGTAAAAGAAATTCTGAAAAGATTGTTTTTCTTTGATGTAAGTAAACCTATATCTATTTCTTAACCTTACTAACCGTCGTTAATTCTCTGTGTGGAACCCCTCTGCATTGGTAGAAGAACGTCATGCCTAGGAACTTGGTTTCTGGGGTCAAATTTGCAATGTCTCCATCATCTCCCCCTTGTACTTGGATTAATGAGAGGGTTGTTATAGGGACTCAGTGAATTCCTAGGAAGCTCTTAAAAGAATGACACGTGGAAAAGGCTTACTACCAAGGCTACTAACCAGTAAGTAAAATAATGTGCCATAGGTTCATTCTCTTCTACTTAATCCTCATTGTCCTGTGACACTGATCCTCAGAAATTAAGAGAGTTTAGAAAGGGAGCACATTGTTAATGAGTTCAATTCTCCTCCGTCCTATCCTAATATCACGGATGCATTGAGTTAAAAACTTAAGACCTCTGGAGCTGTTTGCTACTTCTTACTACCTGTTGGCATATTTTTCTCTTTCTAGCTCTTCCTGTTTCCCTGCCATCTTTCTGCTCACACATATTTACTGAGCACCTGCTACGAGTCTGGTCTGTGCGATACAGTTGCGATCCCACTTATTTAAGCAACAGTTTCCCTACTTGTTAGCAGTGATAAGTACCTCCTGGGTTGTCTGTGAGAGTTAAAAAAAGATAAAACTGTGCTTCTCAGAGTTAGTGGGCATACAGATCACCTGAAGATCTTATTAAGGATGCAGGTTCTGATTCAGGTCTGGGATGGAGCCTGTGATTAGGTAATTAACAAATTCCCAGGTGAAACAAACTCCCCGGTGATGCCATTGCTGCTGGTCTTGAGCCCACCCCTAACGTAGCAGAAAGCATCAGTAGTGTGGGTAAAGCATGTAGCACTAGAGTGTGACATATAAAAAGACTCAAGAAACGTTACCTGCTATTGTAATAATTATTTTTCAGTCACAATAATAAGATGTGGGCCCTGGTTTCCCAGAGGCCATGGTCTAGTGGTAGAGAAAACTGAAACAGTTCAGTACTGTTCAGGATCGTAAGACCAGAGGTGAGGAGTTCTCAGCATGTTGGGAACCACTTGGAGAGGCCCTAACTTGGACTTTGACCAGCAGAAAATATTTAGTGCAGGGTACAGCAGCGAGCAAGATCTGAGGGTCTCCTCTTTCTTTTTCCCTCACTCCTCTCATGCAGGATGTTTTAAACAAAAGAAAATGAGCCAGATGATGGCACAGAAGGTAAAACATGACACTGTGAGTTTGACCCACCTAGGAAGGTTCTGGGTTCATATCCAGAGAACTCCTTGAGAATGCTGGGCACGTGTGTGGCCATGCTGGGGTCTGGCATGGGTTAGCTGAAGCCAAGGGTGAACTGGGCATCAGAACCGTCTTGGGGGTGCTCTCTCTCTCTCTCTCTCTGTCTCTTTCTCTCTTTCTGTCATGGAAGAAATGAAGGGGGAAAAAAAGAAGATGGACCTTGGGGCTAGACAAACCTATGTTCAGCTCTCAGCTCTGTTATTTTTTAACTGTGAGATTAGCTTGCCTTGTTTTTCTGGGCTTTAGCTTCCTCATCTGTGAAAGTGACGTATGAATAGCTTTCTATCTAGTAAATATTGTAGTGGGGCTCCAAAAAGTTCACAGAAGATGTGTGTTATTAAACTCTGCGTGGATTTTAGAGAAATTTTGCACCAAAATAAACACATACTTACTTGTTATAACATATCCAAACAAGATCTAGCTTGAGGCACTAAGGATAAGACATCAGTTTTAAAGTGATCCCTATCAGAGCAACATGAATTCTGCTAAAAATTTAAACAAAAACAAACTTGAGATTTATGGTTAAACTTCAGTGCGAGAATGATGAAATCATTAATGCTTTACAAAAAGTTTATAGAGACAATGCCCTCGTAGAAATCAGTAGTTTACAGACAAGTAACTTGTTTTTAGAAGGGACTAGATGACGTTTAAAGTGATGCTCATGAGACCAGCAGATGGCATAGTGATTACGTCTCTGGACTCCCATATGGCCGACCGTGGTTTGAGTCCCAGTCCCGGAGGCTTAAAACTCAAGCCAGGCATGTATGCATGTGTGCCCCAAAACCCAAGAGGACAACAGAGGAGAAGGGATTGCGGCATGGCATCCCCTCCCTGGAGGGTGATTTCTCACTTTCTATCTCTCTGGTGAGCACACACACCCTATAGCAAAAATCTCTCAAAAAAAAAAAAAAATGCTCATAGTGACAGACCATCCTCATCCATATTTGAGGAAAAAAATTCTGTTTGTGCATTAATTGGAGAGGACTGACAATTAACAGTAGGCAACAAGAAACAGTAGCCAACATCATAGACATCGCAGTAGGTTCAGCTTACACAGTTCTGTCTGAAAAACTAAAGTTGAGCAAACTTTCTACTCAGTGGTGCCAAAAGGGTTGCACTCAGACCCTTTTGGTCTGCAGACCAACTGCAGATGAGACTTGCAGAGCTTTCAGTGGAAGTTGTAAACAAGTGGGGTCAAGATCCTAAAGTATTTCTTGGAAGGATTGTAACAGGGAATGACACATGGCTTTACCAGTATGGTCCCGAAGACAATGCACAATCGAAGCGTGACTACCAAGAGGTGGAAGTGGTCCAGCCAGAGCAAAAGTGGACCTGTCAAGAGCAAAAGTCATGACAACAGGTTTTTTTGGGAGGAGATGCTCAAAGCATTTTGCTTGTTGATTTTTCTCGAGGGCTGGAGAATAACATTTGCTTACCATGGGTATTTTGATAAAGTTAGCTGAAGCTTTAGCAGAAAATATCCAGGAACATTTTACCAGAGAGTCCTTCTTCTCCATGATCATGTTCCTGCTCACTCCTCTCATCAAGTAAGGGCAATTTGTGAGTTTTGATAGGAAATCATTAGACATACACCTTTCCACCCTGCTTTGGCTCCTTCTGAATCCTTTTTTGTTTTCTAATATTTTTTTCTTTTAGATATACTATTTCTTTCATGAATGTGTGAGAGAAAGTGAAAGACAAGCCCCCCAATAGGGTCGCAAGTTGTAATCTCTTCTGCCTCCTGCACCCTACCCCCCCAACCAGACCAGTCTTCCTAGGATGTTGGGGCCAGCAGGTGGCGTGGTGGTTAAGGCAGCTGGATTCCCACATGGCCAGCTATGGTGGGAGTCCCACACCCAGTGGCTTGGAAATCATGCTGGGCATGTGTGCGTATGTGTCCAAACTCCTGTGGGGAGAATGATCGCAGCATGACCATCACCCCTGGGTGGGAGGCGGGGGTGATATCTCACTTTCCTTCTCTTTGTCTCTCTCCTCTTTGGCAAGTATAAGCGCCCTATGGCAAAAACGTAAATGAACGATAGGCACATGTTCCTGGAGTGTCCCGGTTGACTAGAGAACTGCACCTGTGATCTTCTCTATGGCTTGAGCATTGCTTGAGCAGCACCGCTGACCCAGCCCTTGTTTCCTAATCTTAAAATACCTTCAAAAGACACCCATTTTTCTTCGGCTAGTAATGTAAAAGAGACATTGACAATGGCAAATTCCCAGTATCTTTAGTTCTTTAGGGGAGGACTAAGCAGCTGGTGTCATCATTTTACAAAAAAAACAAACAAACAAACAAAAAAAACCCTTGAATTTGATGGAACTTATGTTGAAACATTATGTATTATTTATTTTTATCTTTAAATTTCATTTTTCCCATGAACTTTTTGAATTTCCCTCATCTATATGATCACATAGATGGGTAAGATTATATATAAAGGTTATACATATGTGTATAATTGCTAGCCAAAGAAAACCAAATAGACTTTGAGAAGGTAATTAACACTAATTCTAATTTCCATTCTACTTCTCATCCTTCCTTCTTTTCTTCTTTGTTAGCTTTCTATGTGAGTTTAAAAATCAGCTTGTGGGCCCAGCTTAGTGATAGACTAAACTGCATTGCTGGAAGCCATATGGCTGACCACAGTTCAGCCTGAAAACTGCCAGATGCACGCATGGGCCCAAGATCCTGAGGAGCTGGACTGCTGGGGAAAGGGGATCACTGAGTGGTGAGGCCCTGGGGAGTGTGCTCCTCTCTCTAAAATAAATGCACATGCTCTCTGTCATGAATAAAAAGGAAAAATCAGCTTCGTGAATACACTCGTATCTTCTCCATACCTAACTAAATCTTGAGAGGAGAGCTCTTTTGCTTGATTGTACGATTTGAGTCCTTCCAAAGAGTTGTTTCAAATTGACATGTTTTTGAAAAGGTGACCACTTACGATCATGGCATATGGTTTCATGACAGTGAACTAATCTCCTTTCATCGTTACAAGTTTTCGGTAGGTTTTTGGACATCACTAGAGACATTGAAGACTCCAGGAGTATCACAAAAGCAAGCTTAAGATACTTTGTTGGAAATACCAAGGAGGTGGCAGCAGGCCTCACTGGGTGCAAAGACCACTGTGGCCTTGTGGATGAGCAGATGGTGTGAGGGTCAGAGTACATCTGCATTGCTGTTCTAGATCCCAGGCATCAGTCCATCTCATGCACTCATACTACAGGTTTACCATGGATTTGCATTGTGTTATCTCTGGAGGGTGTATTGTGCAGTGGAAGGCTAGAAAGAGCACCTAGAATGAATATTTCTGGCATGCTTATGCCTTTAGGTCATTCTTTAGAGAACAGAACTACATATAATTTTTTTTAAGAATGGTTTATTTTTATTACTTTTTTTCACTTGCTGTAGTCATCAGAGAGAGGCAGCCGAAACGTGAGAAAGCAAGTTGCCAGGTCTGGGATTTGAACCATGGTCAGTTATGTGGGAGTCTAGCACCCTAACCACCATACTGCCTGCCAGCCCCAGATTACATATTCTTAACTGTCTTTCCTTCATGCCTGGAACTATGAATCATGTTGATCTAGTAAGTATTGACTGAGAATTCACAAAGTGCATGCTTTATATTGGTTATTGTAGAACAAGAAGAAAAAAACATAATGAAGCTAAAATCCTTGGTATCAGTAGTTTAAAACTCTTTTCTTCTTGACAGCCAAGCCTTATTATCATATAGAAAAAAATTGGATTTTTTTCCCCCAAGAAACTCTTTTGGTACCTATCATTATAGTGCTGGTATCTAAATGTGTAACCTACAAGCAAGATGAAAAAAACTTCAAAAATAGTTTCAGGTTTTTTCCTTTTTAAGTTAGAGCCAAAAATAACACCCTGATTTGAAATATACTGAGAATATTTGTCTTACGAATATTTAAGAAACAAACTAAATGTTAATTATATTTTAACGTGTTGTCATTTCACATTTCAAGTTCCTAAGAAGAGAACTTGAAGTCTACTCTGTGGAAGTTTTAGCAAAGTCCTTAGCAACGGTTACTATGGTCATGGCCAGAAAAAAAAAAAAAAAAAGATATAGGCTGTAACTAGAGATGATGCCTGTCGTATTTAGCATTTCAAAACAAAAACCATAAACAAACATCTCAGATTCAAAACAGAAAGGAATTTCTGGCAGGGCAGAATGAAACCTGAGCCCGCAGCGTCCCAGTCTACAAGAGGTAACTTATTTAGCTTCTTATCCAGAGGCCACAGTGAAACGGTTCACAGCTGCGACAAAACAAAAGGCATCTCGGTGTTGGAGAATGGTGGTACCTTTTTTGAAGACTCCGGAAAAACCTACCAAAATAAGACAAAGCTATCTGGAGGATGTTTGCCTGGATTAGACACTCTGAAGAATTAGCTGGACCACTGCAGACTCTGACGTTTGAGGAGTCTTACATGGGTGTGTGGGCTCAGTCCCCTCCAGAGTGTGTGTTTATAACTCTACGGGGGCAGGACATTCCATCATGGAAATGCAGATCTTGAGAACAAACTTCGTCTTGCTTTCCATAGTTGGGAGCTTTGCTTTTATAAAGGTTGTGGGTATTTATAGTCTGAGTGAGGGAAAAGGATGGATTTTAGGCAGCTTTATCTCTGGAAACTGAAAAAGGAATTTTCCTGATGGTTTAGAAATGAGTAGGGGGTCAGCAGGTGACTTGGTGGTTGGGGATGCAGGACTCTCACTGGGCCAACTGTGGTTTGAATCCCAGACCTAGTGGCTTGCTTCCCCTCCCTGTCTCACTTGTTCACTCTATCCCTCTCTGTTGAAATTAAAAATCAATCAGTAAAGGTAAATCTTTAAAAATTAAAAAGGTATCCTGTGCACTTTTTAGAACCACTGAGTTCTCACATTTCAGGCAGATTTTAAGAAAAGTTGTTACCACTTCTTGTGACAGAAAAAGTAAAGACCAAATATGTTTCCGTGTTTTAATCCAGAGTGAATGTATTTGTATCCTAATTTGCTTCAGAAAAGAGTTGAGGCTGCTCAGAAAGATAAGTATCACAAAGTTCTTGTATATAGAAATAGCAAGATAAAAGGAGGGAAAAAAGCCTTGGCTTCTGGATTCTCACTCATCTCTTTATTAAGTGACTTAAATCTCTTCCTCAACTTCCCCTGACTTCATTCTCCCTTAATTTGTCAAAAGAGAATTAGTAACCTACCTGAAGGCAGGGGAACTGAATCAGATATCTTAAGGCCCCTTCTGGTCATAAGATCTATGTTTTTATGACCTAGAAGTGCTGGGCAGGAGTCAAATATTACCTTGTGTTTGCCGAGCCAGGAAAGGAAAAAGCGGCCGTGTCTCCATGACTCTTTGCCAGGTGCTGTAGACGGAAGGGCATAGAGGAAAAGATCAAGAGTTGGTTCATGGTTCTGTTCGTCAGGAGGCAGAAGAGGTGGCACAGCGTAGTTCGTGACATCTTCTAAATGCTGTCATCTCGACCCCTATCACCGGTGACCTCATGGGATTCAGGGTAGACCTTACACCTCCCTTGAATGTCTGTGCTGTCCCGCGGCCTTCACGTTCTCCATTTTCCTCGTTTACTTCATTCATTATGATGGCTGTGAGGTAGGTAAGTGACAGAGACTGCAAAGGGAGAAGCTTGAGCAAAGACAGGCCAAAACTTGCCCCAATTCACATGCTCCTTTCTGCCTCTTGACACTAGGAGAGAGTTGAGTAATTGTTGCTCTTCCTAATAGTGCAGGAGGAGGCCAAATTCTCCACATTCTTTTACCTTTGCTGCTGTTTTCACTTGCCAGGGAGTTTCCTTAAGGAGCAGACCAAATTTAAAGAAACATAACAGTAATAGTGTGTAAAAGGGGGTCACTGGCTGAGAGAGGCACATGGGCGCCTCAGTCGATGCCCTGCGGGACACGCTGTGTCACTGAGTGGCCCCCCAGAAAGCTCTCTGCCTGTATGGGACCACAGATCTTCACTAAGTATTTATTAGTAGAGATCACTTGCAAAGTTGTCTCTTGGGGTCTGGAAACCTCACCCTTCCTTTGCTTGCTACCCAGTGAGTGACAGGGCATCTAACACGGTTAGGTGGCGAGAACCTGTGACCCTGGAACTTGATGTAACCCATATTATTCCAAAGACTGCGAGGTTCAGCACAGCTTTCAGCAAATACCAGCAATCAACTTCCTTTGCCTTGTGGATATTACCGTTCTGCCAAGAGCAGCCTTCAGTTGGACATCGATTCATTCTTCAATGTGCAGAGTGCCAAGTACTCCGGTTGGGAGTATGTGACATGAGAAAACTCAGTAGCTAATGCTTATGTGGCTTTCTCCCACCATTCTCACTTCCAATTCAATGACCTAAGCCACCAATTCTTAGCTATATGAACTTAATTTTTAGTTTTCTATAATATCTGCTTTTCATCCTCCAAAATGTTTTTTTCCCCCTAATCTGTAAAACTTTTGAAACGTTCAGAGATAATGTACATTTTATATTGTACTATGGCTTGCTCTTTCTTTCCTTTGGTTTTCCTTATAAAGATGATATCCACAACCAAGTCTTGTTCTGGATCTTGTCATCTCACTTTCCGGCTGGATTTCTGGATAGCTAATACTATTAGATGTTCTAAAATAGCCATTGAGGGACTGGTGGTGTTAATTTACTAAGGTGAGCTTTTGCCTAAGATAGGCTCCCCCTTATGCTTCTTCAGTATAGAAATAGGTCTTCATATGCTTTTTTTCCTGCTTGACTGGTGCATATTAGCATAGGACATTTCAGTGACAGGGACAGGATGTCTGTGTCTCAGCACTTCTCTCTTGGAAGTAGCCAAGGAGTGCAGTGGGTCTTTGCTGTAGTGAGTCTGTGCTAGAAGGTCAATTAGATACCTCCCTTGCCCATGGCTCTGCGCTGTGGTTTGGCCCTTCCATCTCTGGCAGATCAGTGCTGGCTGGATCTCCAAGGTTCTGGAAGCCATTGGAAAGATGCTTTCCAGTAGTCTTTCCATGCGCCTCCACATTCTCTCCTACATGGTTGCATGCCGCTCTCCAGCTGTCTGTGTCCCAGCCATTACAGAAGTTGGCACTGAGTATCAAATCCTCTGTAAGGACCTCTTCCAATAACTGTCTGCTCTAATGGCAGAAGTTCTGAGAGATGTTTGGAGAAGAAGCGTTTGTCAGCATATCAGATTCGTTTGGTGTCAAGGGATATGAGAATGGGTCAAAAAATGATAAAAATTCATTGAACAAAGGTCTTTACTCACAGTTAAATCACTGGCCTAAAAACTTGTGCCCAGGACAGAAAAAAAATTTTTGTAGCATCTGAAACTGGGCCCCTGAGTTGATATATTATAGTTATAGAAGTATCTTTGAGAGACAGAACACAGAAATAATTCCTTCATTCAGTATGTAGTTAACTTTGTGCCTTTGAAGGTAGGGTGTGTGTGGGTGTGTGTTCAGTTACTGAGGGTTCAACACAAAGACTACTTTGCATTGTATTACGAATGTGCTGGAACAGCCTGCCAGCTTGAAGCCAGTAAAATGTAATATTTACTCTGTAGATCAGCAAACTGAAAAATGACTTCTTAATAAATAAAGGCTATACATATTTGACTTACTACGTTTGAAAAAAGAACAGTTTCAATGAAAGCACTTTGACCTTTCAGCTACCTAGTTGGGCTACCTGTAGGTGGGCAGGGAGAGCTCAGGAATGCTACTGACTTATTTCATTTCTTGGTGATTAGGATAAAAGTTATATTCTTAAGGCAATGTAGGATGATTTATAGCAGGCTATCTTTAAGCATGGTTTTAGAACGTAACGTAGGAATTTTAGATGACAACAGGAAGAAAGAGCGGAAAGTTAGAATGAGAAACGGAAGATCTCTGTATGGAAATATGCAAAATAAAAAAAGCCAGAGGTGTTTTTGTTGTTGGTGTTGTTGGAAGGAGATGAAATTATCTTCAGAAATTACTGGGAGAAGCAGTCAGGTTTATCGACTACCTAGTCAGTAAATTATATTAAATCCTTTGGAAAGAAGAGGACCAAAGAAAGGACGCCCTGCCAACAGAGGCCAGGAAAACTTGAGAGAGAGAAAGTGTTTACATGCTTTAATACCTTAAAACATGTCCCAAAGAAATACATAATTACCACTGCATTTGGCACTGAAAATAGCCCATGTATTATATTTTTTTAAATTGTGTGTGAATGTGTAAGTGTATGCCCATGAGTCAGAAATACTTGGGTGATAGTATTCATTGAAAGAGTGGAAAAGTAGAAGGTATTAAGAGCTAAAAGGACAGAGAAGACTAAAGGTGACCACCTGTGTTAGCAAAGGGAGAACGTGAACTGAGTTTTGTTTGCCTTTGTTTTCTTTAGAGGGGATTTATTTAGGTGCACTGTTATTCCAACTCTATTTCTAATTTTAGAATAATCAGCATTTAACTCCCCATAGGGCCTTAGCAATTTACATATTATTACTAAAAAGCCCACAGGTAAGGGAAAATTAGACTCCTAAATTAAAGACCTTACTATTTTGCTCTTAAAAGTTTGAGGTTTTCTGACTTGATTTCAATTTATCTCAGGCAAAGATCCTTTGAGAACTCAGAAAATTAGGAGATATGGTCAATACGTACCTTCTGTTATCTTGTACAGCCAAAAGCATGGGGGCAGGACCAGCAACTGGCAAATGGGGTGTGTTGTATTCTCATCCTTCTGGCCCTACCACTTTAAGCCGTTTCCTTTTGTGAAGCCTTCCTGCCCTGCCCAGGGAAAAGTAATGCCATCCCCCTAGCCCCCAGTGCCCATAAATAGTGTTGTCTCCTTCGCTTGTATAGCACCTTTCACAGTGTTAGAGTTCACATTTCTGTCTCCCTGCCTCATTGTGATCCACTTGAGTGCCAGGATTGTGTGTTATTCTGGCGCTTGGCACACAGGGAGAACTCAATGAGCATTTGTTGACTAAATCTAGACTCAAGGTCATCCAAGATAATAAACAAAAACTTTTCCATCTCTACTGTTTGGTTCGAACTGTGGAAACTGCAATGAATGACACTACCTGTTAAGAGAAACCCAGTGAGAAGTCAGATCCTAGCAAAAGAAAGCTCAAGACTGGTTAGCCATGCCCACCCCAGTCAGCTTTAGACTTTTTTTTTTTTTAACTTTTCCATGATGGGTTTGTTTCAGCTGTATTTATTTTGGCAAATATTTGAAGGTAATTTTTACTTGTGAGGACTTTTCTTCTCACTCCTTTGTCATAAAGGTGTCATCTTTCATTCACTAAGCCCTCATCAGCTTGTAAGAATTTTCCTCGTGGGTGGTTTCTTGTAAACGTCTCTGTACTGCCAGGGATCTGGTGCACTGAGCCGTCAAGATGCTACGGTGATGATCCGATGCTTATAAACAGTGACGGATAAACGATTATGAATTGTTTTATAAACACACTTCAAATGACCATATGAATACTTGATAGTAAAACCAAATTCCGGATTCTCACCAAACCTAGGATTATGTCTTAAGCATGTGTGTTAACTAATCAGACAGTTGAGTTTCACAAACCTGGACGGACTGTTCAGACTTGCCAGTGCTAAGCATGATGAGTGATGCGGTCTGCTTAACTGCTTCGGGAGATATCCAGATGCCCTAAGGAATGTAACTGTACAGTTTCTTTGGGGGAGGAAACCCTAAACCAACAGCATGAGGGTGGAAGTTTGTGACTGTGAATAATAAAAATGCCTTACAATGGTTTGAACAGGAAGTCCATAGGAATGCAGAATAAGGAATTCAGGAACGCAAAATCCCACTTGGATTAGCCCCAAACCCTATGACTTCAGGGACAGAGGGATTTTGGACGATTAGTGGCTAGAGCCCCAATTTGTTGTTATTTAGCAGTGTGAAGTTGTTTTTCCTCCTGTAGCAGTTACTGTTTTTCAAAGGTCTTAAAGAGGTTTACAAATTAAGACAGAGTTAAAACATTGGACACTTACGGATACAGTAGCAAATTACAACTGATGGATGATACAATGGATGATACATTTGGCCTTAAACCTTCAGGTTAGGAGAGTAGAGAGGTTTGGGTAAGTTAAAGTACACAGAATCATAGATACAAAGTTATCTTGGATATAAGGTCAAATGCAGATGCCATTTTACAACCTCAATTAATGTACTCTGAGAACCCCATTTTATTTTTTTGTTTTTAAAAAGAAACTATTGTATATATTTGAGGCTTTAAAACATGCTGTTAGGGGATAGTATAGACACACATAGATACATGTAGTTAGTACAATGGTAACTGTAGTGAGGCTGATGGCAAATCTTTTATCTTACATAGTTACTATTTTTGGTGACAAGAGCAGCTAAAATCTACCTTTTAAACAAAACTCTCTAATATAGTGTGGTCTCATTAACTTGAGTCCTCATGCTGTACATTGGATCATTAGACTTGTTTATTCTACATGTCTGCTATTTTGCACCCCATTTTCTTAGGGCAGGTTTAATTTCGACGCCTGTGCTGCATCCTTTGCAACTTTCTCCGGTTTAAAATGCCATCTTGTATCTCAAGGGAATTGCTGGTAATGTTAGTGCCCAGGTTGTTGACTTTTCCAGGAGCCCACTTTCCATCCTTTGGTTGATCACCACCTGTTGTTATAAAAGTTTTGGGAAAAGTAAGAGATGGGAAACCGAAATTGATATTTAAGTAAAGGTACAGCTGATAGAGCTCTTCATCCGTAGTGCTTACCAAGAAAAGCGAAATTCTAAGTAAGGTCAATTATCGAGGGCCCTTTGAAGATTTTCCTGTAACTTTTTTTAAGAGTATATTTTTAACTTTTTTGTTGCTTCATTACTATGAAAGGCTTAAAAATAAGCCTCGGTTTGGGACAGAGGTGTTCTCCTTTGAGTGTTGCCTTCTCTCAGACTTTATCAGCAGTATTGGACTTGATGGCAAATACTGCCAAAACGAGAAATCTGTGGCTCTCAAAACCTGTGCAGGTGGGTAAAGGGCCCAGAGTGGTTCTTGCTGCTGGAATAGAACACTTCTCAGACTTTAGAAAAATAAATGAATGGAGGAGAGTACTAGGAACCACGACTGTAAGCCAAGGTAAATGTTTAGGTTTTTATGAAAAATAGACTTCCTGGAAGAAGAGACCAGGAGAAGAGGTCTGTAGAACAAGCAGCAAAGACCACATTCAGCAGCACAGGTAGCTGGGTTGCCCTACACTTGACAAGAGCCTCTCAGAGCCAGCTCGTTATCCATCATTGGATTGTAATCATACCTATGCATGATCTGTTGGACTCAGAGATGGTATGTGGGGAGAAAAAAGTCTCATTTGTGAGAAAGAAAAAATACAGGGGTTTTTGAGAGAATGGAAATCCCCGATGACCTACCAGTGGAGCCTTACAGGAGCTAGTGGATTGGCAGAATGGCAGGAGGAAGGCGCCCCAGAGTCTGCACGTGTGGAACATAGATACTTTGTCAGTATTCCTTACACTAGAAACGAAACGTGTGTTAGAGTAGACAGCTGTGCACGCGTTGCAGATTATATGATTTGTGTACCAGCTTATGCATGTATCTACATATGCAGTGCACACATGTACAAAAAAGATTCCTCATAGCATCATGCACTTGTCCTGATAATAGTCTGTGACAGTGTTGTTTCCATGCCACGCTCTCCAGCCTCCAGCCACTATGTGTTGGGGTGCGTACCACCATGCCGTGGAAGTATTTTCTAATCAGAGCTGTTCGATTCTGTTAATTTCAACAACAATCTGTCTCTAGCCATAATTGATTTATATAGATAAATACATGTAGATTGTCTCGTAAGTGGCTTACTTAGAGCTTTGGCGTTTTGTTTCTGTGTCTTGTCTTCTGCCATTACTAAGGTACTCATCACATTAATAGTTAGGGATGTTCTGAGATGCCATGTGTCAAGAAAGGTAGACCAGTGACAATGATCGATATAGAAATGTCATAGAACTTTTCACACGCAAGGATTCTTGGAGCTTATTTGCATGTGGGAATGGGCCTTGCCTTGTGTGTATGACGAAAGCCCAGACTCCTTTAATGATCACTTAGGAAGGTGTTACCTTATTTCCCCCTTTGTAGTTTTATTTCTTGAACATATTTCTCATAACTAGCTATGTGTGATGTCAAATATTGGGTCCATTGCTATCTTTGTAAGAAACCTATTAAGGCAGCCTGACTTTTTTAGACAGTTTGGGAAATAGAGAAGAGAAAGAGTTATCCGAAATGCTTTTGTTCTAAACACAAAAGGTAGTTTCATGTGTTTGTGTATATTGTTGTCTAATTTTCCTCTCTCTCTATACTTTTGTTTAACCATGCGTCTTGTATTATGTTTCTTTTCATTTCAAGTATATCAGGAGCATTTTCCTGTGTTGCTACGTAGTTGCCATTATTATAGTTTTTTTTTTTTTAATTGTCTTAATGGGGCCAGCAGGTGGTGTAGTGGCTAACGGCACTGAACTCATACATGTCTGACCATGGTTCGAGTCCCAAGCCTGGCAACTTCCTTGCTTACTCTCTCTCGCACTCTCTCCCTCCCCCATCCCTCTCTGTCTAAATTAAAATAAATAAAGTTCAATAAAAAACATTCTTAAAAAAAGAAAAAGTCACAGCAGTAGCAGATGTACAAGAAAGAAAGAGAAGCATCCTTGACTGGATCTCACTAGTCATCAGTGTCTCAGCCACAGGCACATGCTCAGCATGTTTTCAAGCCAATCTAGGGATCCAAACCCACAGGTGGCCACGTGGCTTCCAGCACCACAGTTCATTTCATTACCAGCTGTTCATTTCATTACCAGGCTGGCCCATCCATTATTATGACTTACGCTGAGTAATTAAGTAGTACTGACTACAGCTTTTCACTTCATTTCCTTTCTCCTTTTCAGGACTGTATCAAAAGAAAAAAAAAAAAAGTAGTTCTCAGAGGTGATCTTAAGAAAAAGTTCTGTCTAGTGTAATGGAATTTTATTTTCCTTAGTGCCTAGGCTCTCCAAGCAAAGGACTGTAACTGTCGTATCCCCTCATCCTTCACGATCTGTGCGTCTGATCCTTTGTGTCTAGGATCACGGCATGAGGATGGTGGCTCTTGATGGTTTTATGTACTTGTTACCACCAGGACGACATTGACTCTGAAAGCATTAAAACTCTGTAAAGCAAATTAACGATCTGTAGGTTTTATGGAAATAGCCAGCCCACTAGGCAGAGACATTTTAAATCTATTGCTTTTTGCCACATATTATTGGATTACAAATGTTTATTTCGTATGAAAGATGGATATAATTAACCAAATCCTAAATAGGGACTAGATATTAACGTCAAGATGAATTTTCAGTCTGTATGCTATGCATATGCCATATGCTCTTTCTTATCAAGAATTTTATCTGAGGATTTAAAATATGTTTCTCCTTCTGCCATATTATAAATTAAAACCAAAGGCCTAGAAGTTATTCAGCGGCACATATAAAGTTTGGGAAAATTTGTGTTTCTCAGGAGTTTGTTGAGGTTCTGTTAGGAAAACAGACTTTTTTCTTGTATTATTATTAATCTATACAGTATTAATAGTTTTGCAACTCAGACACTGGTTTCATATTCAAAAATATATAGCACCTGTTGTAATATTTCAGATTTATTTCTGTAGTCTTTATTTACAAATACAAATTTTCACTCAAAACCAAGTTGTACAAACTGTGCAAAATAAAATCACCAGCCTTCAGATATATTTTTGTATGAATTGTAAGCCCTTTCTGGATTATCCAAAGGAAGACAAATTTTGATCACCTCTTTAATATTAAATTACCGTTTCTGAATTGTAAATCTTTGAAAAACGTAATTCATGTACGATATATACCAATCAATGTGTTCAGTCCAGAACACACTGTACATTTCCTTGACTGCTTGCTAGAGAAAATAAAAGCCCGTTTAAAATTCAAGCCACAGTATGTAACGTAGTAATGCATGTGCTCAGCTAGAATTTAACAAATCCTTTTTTGACCAACATTTTGAACACACTTTGTACTGGAAAAATTTGAAGGTGAAATCACATCAAATATAACCGTTTAATTCTGGATATTTGTAGAATTTTAGTTATATCATGGGATAATATAGCTAAGATTAGTACATGTGCAAAATTTTTAAAAGTACAAAGTTTAATTGATATTTCTGTTCTACAAAGATAAGCAAATATTTTACAACTTCTGTCCTAACCACACCAAAACACACATGCTAACTCGAGCCTGCATAATGAGTAAAGCCATGTGGGAAAGCTGACTACCATTAAGAAAAAGGGAGAAGAGGGCTTGGCTCTGTGGCCTGGTAGTTAAGATAGCAAGATCCCCCATGGCCAAATGAGCGGTGCAAGTCCTGGGCCTGACAGCTTGAGAAATACACCCGGCATATGTATGTGTATGCCCAAACTTCCCAGAAGAGGGAGAGAGAAAGGGGAGGGATTGTGGTGTGTCCATTTCCATGGGAGAGGCTTTCCCCTCTCTGTCTCCCTCTGACAAGTGCATGTACCCTGTAGCCAAAAAGAGGGAGGGAGAGGGAGAGAAGGGGCCTAGGCCTTTCCTAAGCTTGAGCCTCTCTCGGGCCTTTCCTGTTGTAACCAATTAATAAAACTTTATTTAAAGGTGGGAATCAATAGCTTGTCTCCAATACAATACAAGCTAAACTTTAATCAGTTTAGCGGTTCAAGTCCTGGGCCTGACAGCTTGAGAAATACACCCGGCATATGTATGTGTATGCCCAAACTTCCCAGAAGAGGGAGAGAGAAAGGGGAGGGATTGTGGTGTGTCCATTTCCATGGGAGAGGCTTTCCCCTCTCTGTCTCCCTCTGACAAGTGCATGTACCCTGTAGCCAAAAAGAGGGAGGGAGAGGGAGAGAAGGGGCCTAGGCCTTTCCTAAGCTTGAGCCTCTCTCGGGCCTTTCCTGTTGTAACCAATTAATAAAACTTTATTTAAAGGTGGGAATCAATAGCTTGTCTCCAATACAATACAAGCTAAACTTTAATCAGTTTATCTTTATTATCAACTAAAACTGCAAGTGTTTTCTTTTCAAAAGCTTCTTAATGATGTGACTATGAATGTTTAAGTCCACTTATAGTGAAATTGATTTGTATTTCCTTTGTTCTGTGGCTGATCTTGAAGTCTGTGAGCAGCATAAGCTGAGTATTAAGGGGAATGTTTAAACAGTAGGTGGGTGATTGGTGGGGTGGTGTGGCTGGAAGGTGTTTCCTTGCTTACAGAGCCCTGGAACTCAGCCAACTCGGATGAAGCTGGAGGTGCAGAGGTTTGGTTTCTGAGAGCTCTGAGTTTATTTCTGGATATTGGGATATGAGACTGGGAGAAGACATAAATACAGTTTGAGGGAGGTCACAGACTCAGAGGTTCCTGCTGGGTAAATGCTGGCTGGATTTGTTTGTGAATAGATTTGTTTAGAGCTGCTTGCACTTACCTCTTGCAGTTGGTGCTCTGAAGGGCCTTTGCTCATTGTCTGGATCTCCTTTAGTGGATCTCAAGTCTCCAGGGCACCTGTGATTTTCGATTTTCTTCTTTCTTTCTGCATTTGTATTCAAATACCCAACATCCCCACTGCTGTGGGAGTTGATTCCCCACCCTCCACCCCCTTTAATAAAGAGCACCAAGCTTCTTGGGAAAAGACAGTTCTGTAAATTCTACAGGCATACGGCATCTGGGGATAGAGTTGGCCGAATGTGGGAGTTGGAGGCGCTGCGTGTTCGTGCATCCTTCCCTCCAGAGCAGACCTGGCAGCAGTTCCTGAGGCCCATCTTTAGAATCTCTGTGCTCTAGTTGCCGATTTCCCTTCTACAAGGTCTGAATCCCTTTCCTTGGTCTCTACCCTGATGGCTTTGGAAAGGCCCACATCCAACAGCTGCCTTCACTCAGCTCGCCAATCCCTGCACACAGGTGCTTTCTACAGTTAGGAACTGGGGGCCACTGCCTAGCCGGCCGACCACAGCTCTCCTCCTCTCTGGGCACCTGTCTTCCTTCTCCGGTGGCACTGGCCTCACGCCCGGTGCTGGCCCTGCCTCCTGAGCCCTGTTCACTCCTCAGACAGTGACTCGCCCCAGTCTTGGGCATTTTATCCATCTGCACAAGTAGCACATGTCGCTTTCATTGGCCAGAAAGTGTTAGGGACACAGTGTTCCTCAGGAGAAATCCACATAACAAACTTCTTAGGGAGAAATCACATTTTATTAATGAGAGGCAAAACCATGTTCTAGTGGGAATTTGGGCTCTGAAGTTAGTTCACAGTCAAGTCAAATGACTTACTTGATGTGTGGTGCCTTACCCTGGCCAACCAAGCTGCTCAACTTCTGTCAAGCTTTCTGTCTGTAAAGTGGGATAATACCATTTGGGCAGTCATGAGGGATAATTGAATCATTCTTATAAATCACTTGCATGGTATATAGGAAGCACACAGTAAATGTCAGTTGTCATTGTATCTTGAACACTGTGGTTTATATGTAATCTGTGCTCATTAAATGTTTTGTTGAATAAGTGTAATATTCAGAAGGTGGGATAATGATTCGCGTCTCTCTTATCATACAGGTAGTGTCTGTTTGCAGTAAATCATAAGGCATGCAGATGTTTATTCCCTGTTTGGGGGTGGAAGAGTAAATTCTGTGTTAATACCACGTGCCTGTGATTTGTTAATCAGACCTCACAGAGATTTGTAGAAGTTTCTTTAATATTTACCAACTCTCAAGGTAATTTTGAAAGGCCAAAACAGCTTAATAAGATGATTTCGTTTTAGTATGCATTGTTAATGGAACATTTCAAACTCCAGCATATGTAATGGGCATTGGGGTCCACTTTGCATTCTAACTTAGGCTTGGATTGAAGGCAGGAGATGGGTAGATAGGTGCTCTATAATTGAATGGCCCACTGTGTGTCTTTATAGCCCCTGAGGGCCTAGCATGGAGCCATATAAGCAGCAGTTGTTTAGTAAATACGTTTTAAACTAATGAGTACATGACAGGACATTTTTCTTCATCGTTGTATCACATTGGTGGTAGAAGGTGCTTGTGAGGGCTTTTTGTTAGTGATTTAGTTCTTAGGCAGGTGCCAGCTAGCATGTTTCTCTCTTGGTATTGGATGTTAAGTTTGAAGTCGGTCCTCAAAGTTACTGCTCATCCGTTCATCTGTGAAAGGACAAGTGGTCCCCACATGGTCCGAAGGAGATGGTGGGAGAAAGGTGGCATCACTTGTTTCTGGGCCACACTTGGGGTGAAGATCACAGCTCCAACAGGAAGTAAGTTGTTTTTTTAAGGTTTTGCTATAGGGAGCCTGTGGTCACCAGAGGGAAAGTGAGAAAGCACTCCCTGGGCAGGGATGGCTGTACCACAATCCCTTCTTCTCCATTCTCCCCTTGGGATTTTGGGCATGCACACACATCTGGGTGATTTTCAAGCTACTGGGTCCAAGCCACAAACTGCAGTGGCCATATGGGAAATCTAGCACCTTAACCATCAGTCCACCTGCTGACTCTGTCAGTTGTTTTGTTTGTTTGTTTAAGGAAGGTTGTTCAAAAGTTTATGCTAAGGCCAGCTGGCGGCATGGTGGTTAAAGCGACTGGAACCCTCATGGCCAACTGTGTGATTCAAGTCCCAGACCTGATGCCTTGAGAAACACACTTGGCTTTTTGATTCAGGACCTGGAGATGGCAGCTTAGAAAAGATAGTCTTTAAAAAAGTGGTCATGTCCACGGAAGTGACAGGAACACAAACATGAAGTCCTTTCTCAGTTATTGGTGTTTTATAAGTACTTCTTATTCTAAAAACATTCTTAAAATATTACATATGGCATAGTAAAAATCTTATTTATAAAAAAAAGTAAACGTAAGCTGTAAATATACTTAAACAAAATAGTTTGCCCTGTTTATTAACATGCCAATTCAGTTGTACGTTGTGATTTAAATAACTTCTCTTTTCTTTTTCAGGTCTCAGTGTATTTCAGAATTGTTTATTTGGCCATTACATCCTCTGGTATCCAACTTCTAAAAATGATAATAAATGTATTTTGATGCAAATGAGGGCAGGATGGGTCTTATGTCTGGAGGTTATTTTATAGGTGATCAAAAGGCTTCATCATTTTATAAAAAGAATACCAGAATATGCAATTGCTTGCCATGGTAATCTGTTTCACTCCAATGGAAGGGGTCAGTTTAAAATCTGATCTTCACGAAAGGAAGAACTGTCATAGGGCACACTTGATGGGCCGTCTGCTTGCTTCTGCTGTAGTGTTGCACTTCGCTCGTGTGCAGGAACTCGGGCCCTTTGTGTCCAGCCCTGACGGCAATGCGGTCTGCCCACTGTGGTGGGAATGTGTAGATTTCTCTAACTGAAACACGGAACGCTTTTCTTTGAAGAGTAGTGCATACTTGGGTTGGGGGGGACGTCTAAATTTTAGTTCCAGATAATTCGCTGCCCAGATGGCCTGCTCTCTCGTCAGCACTGAGTCTCAGGGTTGCATCTTTGCCTTGCCTGATAGAAAGGAAGCAGTTGTTGGTCGGAAGTTCTTTTCGTTTGTTTGTTAAATAAATACAGTCGCTTAGAATGAGATCCATCTATATCAGAATATCGTTCTGCTGGACAGTATTAATCACTTTAGTCTTTGCTGCCAACCTACTCACAAGGCTTTATTAAAAGCAATGGATGATGTTGGCATATCAAAAACAGTGAGGACAGAAAAGATGAGCATTCAGCTGAAGTTAATGGAGTTCAACCACTCAGAGACGTTTTCTTCATGGACTGTCTTGTAGAAACAGAACCTGGCTAACAAATGCTTTCTGACTTTGTCTAACATACGAATGGCAGCCCTAAGTGGGGTCCTCTTCACTTATTCCCCTCCCCCATTTCCCTAGCCCCTTTCCTCCTTCCTTCCCGCATGTCCGATCCATCAGGCTGGTGCTGATGAATGGTTGACTGCTGTCCCTACATGCAAATCCTGCCAGGCTCCCTCCAGGCTCACCCCCACCCTGCAGGAAAGGGCTGGACTGACCGCTCTGGGGGAGGTAGATCTCAAGACTCGCCCAAAAGTCTGTTCATTTTACAGTTTGGGCTGAGACATCATTTCTCATCAGCTCCCTTTTTGGGGGTTCCAGTGGAGTAGAACTCCATGTTTGAGGGATTCCCCTCTAAGTGCTGTGTTCTGATCCCCATTTGCCCCCCTTGAGATCAGGCAGGACTGTAGCTGTCACGTGTCATCTCATCTTGGCCTTTAGCTCCAGTGGGTGATCTTGTAGGATGCATGCCCTAGAGCCTGATTTATGAGCCTTGGGAGGTCCTTGAGAGGCCAGGGCCTGTAGGTTTGAGTTCAAACAAGGACACAGATAAAAAGATAGACACCAAGAAATCCAGAAGACACGTGAGTCTTTAGAGGCAAAGAAGTTCAATATTGCAAGAATTTTACTTCGGGATGGTTAAAAATAAAAGTTTGGTTGCCTTCTGGGTGAAAGTTACATTCTATTCATTAGCAAAAAAAAAAAAAAATCCTGGGGTCAGAAAACTATTACTCCACCAGGAAGCACAGTATTATGGAGCTGGAAATTCCTTCAGAAAAACATCTGCAGGCCAGCCCCCCTCGTTTTACTTACTTGTTAAGGCACTGAGGCCCATAAAAATTCACTGTATTCTCTTGAACATTGCAAAAACTTTTAAAACTTCTACCTTGTCTGCAGTTAGGACGTCTTTTTCCTTCTGAACCTGGAGAGTTGAGATGATTCTCCTTGCCATCTCTGGAGGGAGCTCTTGGGGCCTTGTTGCTCCCCTGCCACCACCACACATGACTGTCCTAGAACACAGAGCACTGTGGGCTGGAGCAGCCTCTGTTGAACTTTTCCCTCCCTGCCCTCCTCCCTATCCCCACCCTCACCCTCCCAAGCAGGAATCTAGAGCCCTCCCCATGGTGCTGTGAAGCCACTGGAATGTAGCACTCTGACCCCTGGCAGTTGAGTGTCCTCGATGGACCTGTCCTGGGAAACAGGAAGACCCGGGAGGGAAGGAGTGCCCCGTGGCCTTTTGGTGGGATGGAGGGAAAGGAAGTGCTGGGCAGTGTGACTGCCCAGGCAGCCCAGGAGACTCCCACGTGGACAGGTGCTGGGCAGGCAGACAGGGAATAGGCAGGTGTCCCCAGGCCAGGGGGTGTCTGGCAGAGCTGAGCCCAAGAAAGTCAGTTGGAGGGAGGAAGAAGGTAGGAGCAGACCAGGTGCAGAGGAAATTATAGTCGGAGATGGTGACAGCAAGGGATAAAGGGGAAAAAAATGTCCTGTCACTCACTGTATGGATTAGACCTGTTTCTCACTTTAAAAACCAAATACAAATAAATCCATTGAGAGGTAGGAAAGTCCTCCTAGAGAAGCTTCTACCACCTTTTCATTTAAAGTAAAGTAGACCCCAAGCTGACCCATGGAATAGTGGTTAAGGAGGCTGGATCCCACATTACCAAATGTGCAAAGGAAGTCCTAGACCCAGCAGCTTGAAAAACACACCAGGCATGTGCATGAGTGAGTGAGTGTGTGTGTGTGTGCGCACACGTGTGTGCATATGTGCCCAAAATCCTGAAAGGAGAGAGAGATGGAGGAGAAGGGATTGTATTGTGGCCATCCCCCATGGAAAGTGCTTTCTCACTTTCCCTGCTTCTAGCCAACTGCATGCCTTCGGGCAAAAATTAAAAATGGAAAGCAGATCCTACCTAAAGACCCCAGGCATCTTTAACAGGCTCAGTCCCGGCAGAGAGAGTCCTGGGTAAGTGAAGGAGATAGGTGCACATTCAAGAGTGAGGCTAATTGATACTCGCTCACCTGCCCTTTCTGTCACTGGTAAACTCCTCCCTCCCCACACACATACACACCCCTTGAGCGCATTTGCATCAGTCACCTCCCTTAAGAGGTTTCCACACAACCTGAAGTCAAGACTCAGGGTGGTGATGTTCCCCCAGCTCCTTGTCCTTCTCCAGGATAAGGGAACTTTGTTTCCTGGATGCCCTCCCTATTAAAGTCTTTTGCAGAACCAGGATATAGAGCAAGGGTTTGGAACTGCTTCAGGCCATCCCTCGTGCAACTGTGTTGCCAAACTGCAGTGAGGTTTGCCAGGATGGCAAGCCAGTTTCCCTTGGGGATATTTAAAGTTAAATTCCATTCTCCTGGGAAAGGAATAGAAACTATAGGCTGAGTCTGTTTCTGAAACACCTGTTTAAAGGGAAGGCCTCCTAGCTGCTGCCTTACCTAAAGGAATGGGATTTCCTTTGCATCAGAAACTTCTCTTTGCTGAGTAAGTGAACTGTTCCTATGTCCAGGGTTGTCTCCAACAAGAGTCTTGACCATTCTGTGTGGTCATGGCACATCCTTTCTGAAGCAGAGTTGCTAATCCCCTTTCCTCTTGTCTCACAGGGCATTGTAGAAAGTCCTAGGATTATTGGCCCTAGTACTAAATAGACATGTTTTGGTTATTAGACGAGTTCATTGGGCCATAAAGCAGGTATGTGGCACCCCCTTCTTCTACCTAATTGATACTGAAAGCCCCCAGGTGAGGCCCAGTGAGATGCTGCAGTCAACACAGCAGTGGGGTACTTGATGTCTTCCCACTCAAGGGTCTTCTAGTCTACCCTGAGAACTTGCCCGTCTTTTATACATCTGGAAGTTCCAAACCATGGAATTATATGAAAGATTGCTTCAAGGCTCGTATGTACATTTAAGGCAATCTGTATCTCTGTATTTTAGTCCTTGGAACATTAGTGATCATTATTATCAAATAGGATATGGATTTGATCAGAGAATCCTTTGGGAATTTTCTGCATTTTTACATCCTACAGCTTTTAGTTCTTAAACATGTATTACACCAATAAAATAGTTAGGTGGTAATTTTTAACCTTCTAGGTAGGAGTTAATGTAGATGTAGTTCCACAAATTGTGAATTTTATCATTTAAACAAATTTCCTATGAATCCTATTACACCACAAGGACCAACTCTAAATAGGATCAGATTGCAAAATCATAATCTTGAAAAATCCACCTACTGTACGGCATATGGGAATACATCTTGCTTTAGCATGTGGGAAAAAGACTGAGTTGCATGTGTTTTATTAACATTTCCTTTTGGAAGTAAATCAGTTATTCTGTGTTTATACATGCATGTGTTCTGTGGGGTCGTTGGAAAGGCCATGACATATTTTTCTATGCAAAAATGTGTCATGACTTTTCCAATGACCCAAAAGGTTTTTTAAGAACTATTTTAGTTATTATTATTATTTTTAATTTGACCAGAGAGGGATAGTGAGAAAACAAGCCACCAGATCCAGAACTTGAACCAGGTGGGAGTCCAGCACCTTAATCACCATACCACCTGCTGGCCCCTAACCCAGTAGTTTGAGATGTAGAAATATATATACTTCTTCTTTATACTTTTTTCTTTGATACTTCTTTATACTTTTTTCTTTTCTAAGTGTTAAATTTTTAAAAAGAACTATTTAACTTTCTTTCTTTAATTTATTTAAATTTGACCAGAGAGAGAGAAAGTGAGAGAAAGTGAGAAAGAAAGCCTCCAGACCCAGGACTCGAACTGCAGTCAGCCATGTGGGAGTCCAGAACCCCTAACCACCATGCCACCTGCTGGCCCCCATATTACTAAATTTTAAAATACCTAAAATTTACCTGCTTTTTAATCCCTGGAAAGCTGAATTACTATAAAGTGTTTCTTTTAACATCTCAAACATTTCAAAAATTAAATATGAATGCATAAATAGTGAAGAAATTAAGCCTGAATCTGAGATACCTCCAGAATTATCTTTAATAATAATTATTTTGTTGTTGTTGTTGTTTTTTCTTCTTCAATTTGACCAGAGAGAGAGAGAGAGTGTGTGAGAAAGCAAGCTACCAAATACAGGACTTGAGCCATGGTTGGCCATGTGGAAATCTAGCACCTTGATCACCATACCACCTGCTGCCCCCAGGATTTTTTTTTTTTTTTTTTGAAGAGGTTTATTGCTACAGGGCGCGTGCGCTCGCCAGACAGACAGAGTCAGAGAGACAGAAAGTGAGAAATCACCCCCCAGGGGGGATGGTCACGCTGCAATCCCTTCTCCACCATTCTTCTCTTGGGATCTTGGGCATGCACGCACATGCGCCCGGCGTGAGTTTTAAGCCACCGGGTCCGGGATGTGAACCACGGTCGACTACGTGGGAGTCCAGCGATATAGCCATTACGCTAACTGCTGGTTCCTGATAATAATTCTTTAAAAAAATATTCTGGGGGGGGACGGACCAGCAGTTAGCGTAATGACTATGTCGCTGGACTCCCACGTAGTCGACCGTGGTTCACATCCCGGACCCGGTGGCTTAAAACTCACGCCGGGCGCATGTGCGTGCATGCCCAAGATCCCAAGAGAAGAATGGTGGAGAAGGGATTGCAGCGTGACCATCCCCCCTGGGGGGTGATTTCTCGCTTTCTGTGTCTATGTCTCTCTCTGTCTGGCGAGAGCACGCGCCCTATAGCGAAAATCTCTCCCCCCCCAAAAAAGAATTATTTATTTTAAATTGATCAGAGAGAGAGAGCAAGAGAAGGAAAGTGAGACAGCTAGCCACCAGGTCCAGGACTAGAACCATAGTCAGCCATGTGGGAGTCTAGTACCTCAACCAGCACACCACCTGCTGGCCCCGCTATGGAGTATTTTTAAAGCTGCTGACTTTTTCCCATGTGATATCTGTTTTTCCAAGTTTACTTCCTTTGTGAGAGAGAGAGGAAGAGAAAGAGAGAAGATGACAGGACCTCCAACAGGGTCCCCATGCCTTGTTCCCCCCAGTCTCTGCTGACCCAGATGATGGGCAAATAGGTGAAATCCAGTGCATTTGGAGAGGACTCAGGATGAGAACCCAGGAACTTTCTCATGTGGGTCCAGATGTGTTACCATTACACCCCCACCTGGCACCCTATGTGATGATGTTACCACATAGAGTGGTCACCTGCTGAGGGTTACCACTCATTGATGCTGTTCAGCAAGTGGGTATAGGGCCCATTGTGTGCTCAGAATGGAGCAAGTGGTTATAGAAATGAGGAAGGCAGTTTCTGCCCCCCTACCCCCAAGCTCAGAGCCCAGCTATAAATGAACAGCTGCCATGCTGTTGAGCGAAGTGTGAGGGGTTAGGCTGAAAGGGAAAGGTGTAGGTGGGAGAGAATCAAACTTTGAAGAAAAGACATTGAAGCTGGACACAGCCAGAGAGCAGCTTTCTCAGGTGGCTAAGAGGAGAAAGAACATTGCTGCGGAGAGAAAACAGAATCAGGAGAGGCTCTTGGAAATGAGAAGGCAGAGAGTAGAGGCCCTACTGTGTGCTGGGCCCTGTTCCAAGTACAGAGGTATGGCAGTGAACAACACAGACAAAATCCTTTCCAACCTGGAGCTTTCTGGTAGTGAGAGAGAGAATTAGTGAGTAAAACATCCAGCCTGCCAGAGGAGATAAGTGCTGTGTAGAAAAGCGAGGTAGAGAAAGGGGACAGGGACTGCAGCTGGTGCCGTCAACGTGACAGTTTCAAATAGGATGGTCAAAGAGTGTCTTCCGGGGAAGCCAAGCTGGTCACAGACCTTAAGGAGCGAGGGAGTGCACCATGTACACACTCCTCGGGGGGTGGAGGAGGGGGACAAGCACCAGGCCCCAATCTGCACTGACCTGGGAGGTTCAGGATGCTGGCTGCACAGTGGGAAGTAACTGGAGGTCAGTCAGGACCAACCACACATTTATATCTATCTGTGTAAGGTTCAGACATGACCTTGTGGCTGGAGAGAACATTGCAGGTGTTTTGTTACTGTGTGTGCTTTAATCACTGAGACCACCCAGTTGAAGATTCAGTGACTTAGAGCTTTACAGCTGTTAGGCTTAGAGCTTAGGCTACTACATAAAGAAAACTCCAGTTTTGTGAAAAATGTATGGATATATTTTTCAAATATAATCTTGAGATTTAGAATTGTTTTTTAAAGAATGGTTTAAGTTTACTCATCATTGTTATTTAATTTGAACAGAGACAGACACAGAGCAAGCGAGGGAAAGTGAGAAAGCAAGCTTCCAGCTCTGGGACTCGAAACACAGTCAGACATGTGAGAGTCCAGCATCCCAACCACTACATCATCTCTGGCCCCGAGATTTAGAATTTTCTTTGGTTCTCCTATTTGTGTGGTCTATTTCACATGATCCTTCAAGATTCAATTATTCATTGCTATGTAAGTCACAGTCCTCCCAAGACATTCATACTCATTTCTTGACATACCCTAAGGCAAGTCCTGCTTTTCATTGTCCCCTAATCTACATTCGCTTCTTTCTGGAGAGTTTTAGGATGAATTTCAAGGACTTGATGCCTTTAAAATCAATATATCAGGCAGGCCCTGAATTGCTGAGGTTATTAATAGGCCACCATTGTCTCTCCTGTTCTCATTTCTAATTAGTAGCTCTGCTGCCCACACAAATACACAGTAGCCATGTGGATCTTAATGACACATTAGGACAAAAAAGATCTGGATGTATACATCAAGCTTTCACTTAGGAAGAGCTGGGTAACAATAGTAAGTTGTATACCATGCACGTGTCATTGACTGTGGCTGGCAAACTCTGCTTTGTTGTCTGAACCAAACAGGAGATTCTTGGTGCATGTAGGAATAAGTAAGATAAAACATAGAGGGGAACTTGCTTCAGCAAAACAAAAATAAAGGTTTGGACCTTGGGGCAAGGTATTTAGGGAAGTTTTTTTTGAGAGGTTTTTGTGATAGGGCGCGAGCGCTCGCCAGACAGAGAGACAGAAAGCGAGAAATCACCCCCCAGAGGGGATGGCCATGCCGCAATCCCTTCTCCTCCATTCTCCTCTCAGGATCTTGAGCACGCACGCACACGTGCCCGGCGTGAGTTTTAAGCCACCGGGTCCGGAATGCGAACTGTGGTCGACTACATGGGAGTCCAGTGACACAGCCATTATGCCAACTGCTGGTTCCAGGAAGACTTTTTTTTAATACAGCAGTACTAGAGTTAACGTGAGATCAGTTAGTAATATAATTGTTGTGTTATCATCACTCACTTGTCATCTTCCACATGATTTATTTTGAAGAATTCAGATAGAGTATTAAGGTGAAGTGCATACCAGTGCCCAAGCTGGATTGTAAAAACATTCCTTACAAAGTGACTGCTCACTGATTTCACAAAGTCATGATCTTAAAAAGATTTCTTTCATGCTACTTACAGATCATTACACCTTCTGAAAATCATTCTTTGCTTCTCAGGAGCATTGCTCTATATGAAGACATCGTGTGCCCTAACAAAGAAACCCTAGTTACTAGATGATGGAATAGTTGAGATGATATTTAGCATTGTTGGTTTTTTCCTGCTCTGCTAATTCCAGAGATGCCCCTGCAGCACCATGGCTCCAAGGTGTCAGAGAGAGACCTCCACCTGTCCCTCTTGTGAAAGTGGGTCTCTAGGCCCTATTTACAGAGATGGACTTCACCAGAGAGAGATGGAAATCAGAGGTGTTCCAGCCCTTTCCCCTGAGGCTTGGATCTCCTGATTCACCTGAACTTAAAATGTTGCCCTGTTTCCAGTGCCTTGTGCCCCCTGCTGAATGGTAGTCTGTATGGAACTTCCCGGCTGCTTTCCTGAGTCTCTGGCACATAGAAAGTGCTCAGTGAATGTTAGCTGTTATCAGAAGATTGGTCTCGAGGGGTGAAATGTGCTTGGTTATCTGAGCTAACTGTTCAGCTAATATGATGAAAATTTTATGTCCTCCTGAGAGTTTGTTTCAGAGCACCGGGTTTGTTTGTATTTTTTTTTTTTTAACTTTCCTAGCACATTTCACTGTAGTAGTAAGCGCTTTTGAATGAGTGGAATCCCTATACCTAGTCTGTTTTTCTCTTGGTTATTTGACTAACAGATTTCAGGTTAGCACACACATTAATATTTATAAAATGGTATTGTGCATTATTCATGTCTGTAAGTACATTTTTGGAAGGAAATATTAACTTGTGTCATTTTCTAATTATGTGCAGAAGTGGCAGAAAGAGAGATAAAAGTTTATTATTCATTTACCTAATATGGTTGGGACATTTTATATTCATTTACATATCTAACATGTCGTACATATTGGTATGTGACCAGGTTGGTTAATACTAAGTTTCTGTTGGGGTCAACAGAAAACTGGAGTGAGTACTAATAATTTATAGGTAAGAAGACTGAAATCCAAAAATACTTCTCAGTTATTTCTAAATAATTGGCTTTCTTCTTCTAACATCAAACTCAGTTTCCAGGAAAACTTTTGCACTTAAAGTTTCACATCGCATTGCTTAGATGCAAGCCCTTTTGCCATCTTTCTCCCCATCCCTATACATCCCCTCCACTGATGTTTATTTTGCTGTCTGCTAAACCCTAGAATAGCTCAATGAAGAGTAAAACTAGATCCTTAGCTTCAAGAACTCATTCTCTCTTAGAGGACATTAGGTGAGCAATTTCATTATACTGCCTGAGTGAAATAAATTTTTATTTCATTAATTTTTTTTTTTTTTGTCATATGGCACATGTGCTCACCAGTGGTAGAGAGAGACAGGGAAATTGAGAACTCACTTTCCAGGGGGGATGGCCACACGACAGTCCCTTCTCTTCCATTCTCTTCTCAAGATTTTGGATGTACACACACACACACCCCTACACCTACCTAGCATAATTTTCAAGCCACCACATCAGGGACTGGAACTGCGATTGCCCATGTGGGGCGTCTAGCATCTTAACTACCATAACACTTGCTGGCCCCCATAAGTGAAGTAACTTGCATAGATGTATAATAGATGTCCTACAGAGAAAATAGTACTTAAATTCAGTCCCTGCGTAGTAGATGACACCTGGAGAAAGCATTTTGGACTGAAGAAGAGTTTTTAAAGCAGGTGAAAAGACACTTTCTAGCAGACTCAATGGCTTATGCCCTGTCATGAAGTCATGAAACAGCAGGGGTCATTCAGAGTCACTAAGAATTTGTGGGAGGAGCCAGGAGATGTGGAAGAGAGAAGGTCAAAGAAGCGGGCTGGGATCAAACTTAAACAGCCTTTGTGTTCCATGTCAAGGAATAGATATTGGACTTTATTTTATAGAACATTGCTTTGCAACCTCCTGTCCTTAAGCAGTTTGTTGGGACTGTTCTCGTAACTCCCTTCACCAAGTGTAACTTACATTGAAACACCTCCACCGGAGGACAGAACACCACAACCCAGGTGGATAGGGATGGTTAATGATGTGGCTCAATCCAGGGATGACTTTCATAGTACCTTGAAGAGATGAAATAGAAAATAGACTCTCCATGATCATTTTTCTCTCAGCCAAGATTTATTAATTTTTAAGCAGCAGTATGTCCAATAACTGAAAACTGATATTCTTTGAAGCTGGATAAACATGGAGTTACATGTTTTAATGGGTATTCAAGCTCAGAAGCAGGTGCATTGCTTACCAATGGCACATACCTGAATCGAAGGCCAGTCTGGCACTGTACAGTGCGTCAGGGGCGAAGACCTGCATTTTTCTTTTAAAAATACTGGAATTCACTCTCAAAGCAAAGGAAGTATAAGGACATTCAGTTCTGTGCTGCATAATGCAGTCACATTGATTGTAGCCAGGAAAAAATATAATTGGGCATTCAAAAACCTGTCTTGGTTACTTCAAAAAAAAATGTCAGAAATATATTCATTTAATGTGTAATTCAAATAACTTCCTGGTAAAACCACTAATGAGAGACTGATTGAAAAATATATTTAGATATCAAAGTACCTAGATGAGCTAACATGCTTTAATATAATGGCTTTCCTTAATCATAAGCCATTTAGGAGATGTCTTTATAATCTTTTTGAAAAACTGATGTTTGGTTCTTGTTACCCATTTCAGTTTTACTTTCTCCATACATTATTTCTGTCCTTTTTTTTTTTTTGGACTTGTTTGATTGCTGTTTTAACAATTTTTTCAGTTGGCTGCCTAACTCATTAGTTTTTGGGGTTTTTTTTCCTTCCCTACCCTACGTGCCAGAAGGTACACACACTGACCACAGAGGTGGAGAGGGAGGGAGCACCCTCCAGTAGCATAGTCACTCTGCAATGCCTTCATTTCTCTGTCTCGTTAGTACTTGGGCCACACATGCACATATGCACATATGACAGTCAAGACACCAGTGTCAGGATTTGAACTGTGGTTGGCCATATGGGATCCAGCTCCCTTAACCATTAGGCTCTAGGGCCAGCCTTCTTGTTTTGGCTTCCTTGTGTCCTGTGAGATCTCCTTCTAAACACCATCTTAGAAGTGTCCTATCAATGTTGACATGTGTTGCTTCCATTGCTCTTCATTTTTAAGTATTTAAACATTTTCCTATAAACCCTTCCATTAGAAATAAAAATAAACCTTTTATTATGGAAACTTGTAACTCCATCAAAAGTACAGACAATGTTCAAATGAAAGAGTGCTTCAGCAGTTGTCAATTCATGGCCAACCTTGTTTCAGTAAATCAGAAGATTTATTGAAACCTCAGCTAGTGAATCCCGCAGGAGTGGAAGTTCAAGAAAGCCCTGGAAAGTGGTATTTGCCATATGAAACACACCCTTGGCTTCATTTACTTTGCGGGGTGACTGCATTTGCAAAACCTCAAACTGATCTGATGATGGGAAGCTATTTTAAATTTAAATTATGACCACTAGGGCCGGCAGGTTTATTAAGGTGCTAGATTCCTATATGACAGACCACAGTTCTAGTCCCAGACCCGGCAGCTTTCTCTCTCTCTCTCTCTCTCTCTCTCTCTCCCTCTCCCTCTCCCTCTCCCTCTCCCTCTCCCTCTACCTCTACCTCTACCTCTACCTCTGGTCGAATTAAAATAATAATATAAGTAAAATTAAATAAATAATTATCTTAAACCTTTAAAAAAAAATGACCACCATAGGAATGTGACTCTCTGGCGCTGTTCCCAGTCCATCAGAAGCATCGTAGGATTTCAGCACAGATGTCACAGTCAGGATAAAGTCTAACTGGACCTCCTTTTAATAATTAAAAAATCGGATCTTAGCGCTAAATGTTCAGGGTCTCCCTGTGAGCCAGCAACAGAGCTGAGGTCGTGTTCGCAGGGCCAGGGCCCCCTCCATTATACCACCACATTTGGGCTGGCATGTGCCGTTTAAGAGAGTCCTAGTTTAGGCAGAATTGTGAAGTAGGAGTGTTGTGTCAGACAGCCCCAATCTATCGGCTCCTCCTCTTTCCGTGTTTCACAGAATCCGTGCTTCTGCTGCTTTTCTTCTCTCAAACTTTTCTTGTCTTCCCCTATTGTCAGAAAGGAAATTGTCCTTCCTACTGTCAGGGAGAAAATGATTCTTCCCTAACTTAACCTTTTCTTTGTTTCAGGAGTCCTAGGAATATTTTATTCACATTTTTGGTATGATTTTGGTTAGGAGGGTGGTGATGTGCTGTAAAATCCTTTTCCCCACCATCTCAAGTCCTTAACTCTTAGCTCCATTTTTGGTGCATATTAGATACCAGTGCCTGTTGGAGAAATGAGTGATTGAAAGAAAGGGTAAATGAACGAATGAATGCATTTATATTCTATAGTTCACGTCTGGCCCTCTGTTAATTGTATTGCGCAAGTGTCTGGTGAAAAGTACAGATGGAACATATGCTTATCATTCGTAACTGTTTCACAGTAAATTGATTTAGTAAATTGGGTCAGCACTGCTTGTTTTTCGATGAATTCTCATCTGTACATAGTACAAATGAGCATTCTGGTTTTTGTTATATATAGTCATGCATGGCTTAACAACAGGGATATGTCCTGAGAAATGCATCATTAGGCAGTTTTGGTGCGTGAACCTTGTAGACTGTACTTACTACACAAAGTAGATGGTATACTCTGCCATACACCTCTATTGTACACTCTGATATATTATACACGTGGTGTAGCCTATTAATAATTTTATGGGACCATCATCATAAATGCAATTCACTGTTGACCCAAAATATCATTATGCAGCAAAACCATGACTGTACGTGGCGTTTTACATCAGGTTAGGATTTAGTCTTCAACAAATACATTTATGTGCATATTTTAGGGTTTCCATTGTTTTAGCAATTCAGACTTTGTCCACTCTAGTATATAGTTACATATGCCTAAATAGTTTCACTTTGTAAAACTGCTGGTACAACCAATTTTTGGAAAATAAATTATTTCTGCTGATAACCATAAATGTGCCCTTTCTGCTTTCGCCTGATTATAGCACAAGGAAGAGAGGGAGAGGGAAGCACCAGCCTTTGGAACATCAACCTTAAGCTCAAAGCAGAGAGAATGAGAGCTCACTGCATTAGATTCCTCCTCGAGCAGAACTGAATGCCTGATAACAGCCAGCTGAGAGCTGGGGGACTGAAGAGCAGCAATTTTACATTACACTGGAGTTTCTAGGCTGGCATGGAAAGAGATGCCGGTATTAGCTATTTGCATCTTACTGTAGCCACAGGGATATGTGAACAGCTGGAGAATTAATTTGATATATATTCCCAGAAGCCTCTCCTATGCTAACAGAATTCCATTACTGTGAGCTTCTGAGTATGTACCATGAATTTGTTCCTTGCTTTTCAAAACCTGCTATAGCATTTTTCTGGTAAGTGGATCGCTACATAATGGGTGTAGCTATCTCTTGGTTTGGAGTAAACTCCATTAACCAGAGCAGATACAAGGGAGAAAAGGTAAGGCATTGTGTACACAGACAATTTCCAACTTCAGGAGAGAAGGCAGAGAGCTCAGATTAGCACATATAGTAAGTATTCTTAAGTTTGCACATAAAATTAGTATAGTACTGTGTCCAGTCAGTGCCATCACACCTGTGATGTTTTATTCCATGTTAGTGGAATTTCAGACAGCAGCAAGCAGATGGAAAGATATTTTGAAGGGTAGAAGAGGTTGAATCCTGGGCCAGTCAGGCTAACGTTTCCAAAGCAGGTTCCTGGAGCTGCTGGGCAGAGGGGCCAGGTTCCTGGGCCTCTTCTGAGGTCTGGAGCTGGCTGTATCTCTGTGCATCCTGCCAGAGGCCTCTTCCTGTATATCCTCTCCTCTGGCCCCTTCCCTATCCTCAGGATGGAAACTTCTTTCTAACTAGCCTTTGCATTTAAAATGTATTATATTTGTGAAACTGAAAATCCACATCCAGAATAAGAGTGAACATGGCTATTAGAAATATGTGTGTTTTTGTTTTGGTACCACATGTTTGCATGTTGAATCTTAGAAAAAGAAAAAAAAAAAAAAGGACCACTCACATCCTGCAAAATCACTCACTGCCTTAAAAATAAGAGAGCTATTAGAAATGGTCATTTAATACCTATGGAGTTGTGTATAGAGGATAAATGTAAGCCATAAGAATCCAAGTAAAAATACCCACACGGATTAACCACCCCTGGCATTCGCACCTGACCCCTACCAGCATCCTTATAGCCCTACACACTCTGGAGCTCATTTCTGCTTCCTTTCAGGGCACAGGCCATTGAAGATATTCATTTAGTGGATACCGGTTTGAACAGAGTTAAACATAAGATCCAGGAATGGTTTTTTTTTTTCCTTTTTCTTTTTATTATTATTATTATTATTATTATATATTGCTATACATCATTTAGCTTGTAGAGAGAATTTACCCAACATATAATACACCTCAGACCAGTCCGGTTGAGAATACTATTCACATTATCATCAACAGGTAATATATCATTTCTGTGTCCCACAATATCTTCTCTATTTTTCTCCCTAATTTTCTCCCCTACACTTTTCCCCTCTCCCACCCTCCTTCTATACTATCTCCAGTGTCCCTAACTATTTTCAGTGCTCTTACACCCTCCAATCTTTCAGTCTCTACCATAGAGTGCGGACAGTTGGCATCTGTTAAGTGGAGACATACAGTCTCTCTCTTTCATAACCTGACTTGCTTCACTCAGCAATAAATCATATTCATCCACTTTCTATCAAATGTCAGGATCTTTTTTTTTTTAATGGCTGAATACTATTCCAGTGGAAATATCAGCCATTAGAGCAGTCATTTTTCACACTAAACGATGGAATTTCAACAAGATTAGCAGCCTCATCTAAGGCCTTCATCTTACATTGCTAGACTTTGGCTTTAACTGATAAAATTTGCTCCTACTTTTACCACATCATAAATGTGTTGTGGAAAATCCCATGTAGAACACAGTTTCTGCACCCAGTGTCCTTTGTTATTTCTCAGACCTGGATTCTGGGCTACCTTAACATGGGTATACCAGTAGGACATATTCTTTAGCATAAGAGTAACCAGAGTGAGGGCAGCAGCACCCTGAGGGACCCTAAGACCTTTTCAGGTGGTACTTGAAAAGGTATTTTGTGTTTCTGTGATAAAATTTCATTTGCTTTTTTGCCCTCTGTGTCAACTTTGCATTCGTGATGCAAACACAGTGGTGCATATACCTACCGGAGTCTTAGTCTGAATAGAGGATATGGCCCCAAACTGTGCTACAAAGTCATTGTATTCATTGCCATACACTTGCAGTAAATAAAGGAAGTAATATTAAATAAACAAAATAATAAAACAAAAAAATTAGTTTCCCCTAAGAATGCCCTTGATCTCAAAGCAGTACAAGTTATTAATTGCATTGACTTTCACCCCTCCATTACACACCTTACTAATGCTAGGATGAAATCAAAAGAACATAGAAAGTAAATTTGCTGCATACCAAAGTCAGTGGCTGTCTCAAGGAAACACATTATGTTTCAAGATGTCCTCAAACGTCCAAGGGGAGATGTCAGGTTACCAGCTGGATGTACCTGGCTCTTCGTAGTACTCACAGATTTGGACATATTTGAATATGCATGAATTTAAGTTCATAAAATTATTTTATTTTTTAGAAAAAATAACTTATTTAACATCCTGGTTTGGTACTATGCAGTAGTTGCACAATTAAAAATATTTGCAGAGGTACTTCAGTTGTCTTGACCTTTTAGTCTAGATTGTGCTTTGTCACATACAGAGTATCAAAAATAAAAAGCTCTTTGATATAAATGCAGGGCAGTACCCTTCTTTTTAACTTTTTCTGACCAGTCCAAGAAAAAAAACAAGAACTATGTCAGAGAATCAGAAACTCGATCCTTGGACTAATAATGGGTTTACTTAGAACATGAGATTTGAAAACATAGAATTTGCTAAATACTGCAAGTAAGCGCTGTTCAGCTTTGCCCAGATTGACTTCTATCATCACACCTCATAAATTTGTGCTTTCAATCCCCGTTAATTTTCTATTAAGTTATTGTAAAGCAGTATGTGTGCTACAGAAAACCATGAAAGCTTTGGTCTCAGGAGCATGTCGTACTTGATCCTGTCAAGGAGTGGTTGCTGGGGCAGCCGTTTGCCAAGAAGAAAAAGTACTGACTAGGAGGGGACAGAGAATTAAAAGGATTTCCTCTCAAAAAAGACAATAAAAGCATGGAAGATATGTTGGCTTCAGAGTCAGAGTTGCTTCCTGACTGGACATGGAGGCTGGGGCATTTTTTTTGAGAGAATAGCCCAGTCTTGTAGCTGATGCCAGAAAGCTTTTGCTGAGGGGGAAGGGGGTGGGCAACAAACAGCACTGAGCCAGGGAGATCATCCAGGGCAGTCGCCTTTTAGTTCTGATCCCACATTCATAAAAAATGGTCTTCCTGTGGGGCGGCAGAGAAGAGCATTTGGCAGTGAAAGCAAATGGGTTCCGAGGGGGGCTCCTTGGAAGGGCTGTTGCTGCCAGCCAGGTGATGAGGTTGAGATCTTAGAGCAGGACTGGGAAAGAGGCTAGTTGTGATCCGTGATGCTGCTAAGTGTGAAGTGTATTTAAAATGTGAGCCTCACTTTAAAGAAATGATGCTGTTTCCAATATAGTATTTTTTTTCTGTTTTTTATTTTTTCAGAGTACTTGAGTAATTTCACTATTGCCTCGATGATAGGAACGTACTTGTGTGTATGTATGTTGTAGACATGTTATTTCTAAGGACCAAATATAAGCTAAGTAGGAAAACATTTTAAAACAGATGAACTGAGTTTTTTGCTAGAACTTCAATCCAAAAGATAATCATTTTACTAAGAGCTGAGGCATTGGTCAAATGAGTGAGACTGATTTCCTGAAATCAAAACATAGGAGATTTTCTTTTCTCCCTTTTCAAACTTGTTATACTGTAAATGATACTCTAAAGACCCCTTGTCTAGAGAAGTATTTATGTCAGTGGAGGAAACCAGCCTTTTGCCTAACTTCTGCCCTGAGTAAGGACATCAGAGTAAAAATTAGTCTTATGAAAATCATAACCATTTGTTACACTGTTGTCTATGGAAATAATCTTTTTTTTTTCTTTTTTCCTAATTTTGCTGGAGGGTGCATGTTCTCACCAGAGAAAGTGAGAAAGCACCTAAGCACCTCTCCATAAGGAATGGTCATGCCACATTCCCTGCTCCATTTCTTCCTCCCTTCAGGATTTTGGGCATGCATGCACATGCACACAGCATGTTTTTCAAGCCCCTAGGTCCATGACTGGAGCCTACGGCTAGCCAGAATCTAGCTGCCTTAAACAGCACACCACAAGCTGGCTTGGAAACACATTCTTAAGATGGCATTTGTTCTGGCGTTAGTGTAAGGGACATGTTTAAGGTGTTCTAAATTCAAGCACTTTAAAAAATTCTCTCCAGATAACAGTTATCAGAAACATGTTTACCACTTGAGCATCAGTACCCAGTTCAGGAGTGATAAAGCATCTACTAAAGATAACAGTAAGGGGAGGTGGGGGGAACCCATATAATGCCCCAGGGATTTTTGGAGAAATTGTTTTTTTAAACTGTGAGGGATATTATTAAGAGTGAGCCTGCCTGTGGTTCTGTTGTGTATGTTACATTTCCCTGAACTGGGTCCCATGAATGCTGGTTTAAAGATCTACTTTATTTGAGTGGCTGGCTTGTCCTGTGAGCAGGATCTGATTTGGTCTCAGCTTCAGAATTAGTGAGCTCAGCCTCTTGCCGGGCGGTAGCTCTCAGTTTTGTTGTCATTTCTTTCTTGGATGGTGGTGATGATCCCAAAAGGCACTGGAGGATTCTGCTCTGTTGGATGTTATTCTGGACTCTTTGAGTGGTGTCTGATTCTTAATGTTTATTAGCTGCCTTGATGTATGAAGCCGAAGAGCTGTTTTAAACTCGAAGCTGGTCTCTACTGGTCGGGTTAAAAAAAAAAACAACTATTTTTTGAGTCGTGTTGTAGATTGATAAATGTGACTCCTACCACTTTATTTAACATGATCCAGGAATCTGTTCAAATTTTAAAAAAATTTTAAAGGAATCTCAATTGTTGGAATAAAGTAATGGTTTTGACAACACTGTGTGTGTGTGTGTGTGTGTGTGTGTGTGTGTGTAGCTGTTTAGTGTTCACATGTATGTCTGTTTTTCAGTCTTCTCAGTTATTAGGGTGAAGTAAGATTTGTTTTTTTTCATTTGTAAAATGTCAGCCAAACTGCCTTTCACAAATTCAAGTGTCAAAATTGGATGTTAATCTTGACATCCATGTGCATTTTTGCTCTCAAACAGGCTTTTGAATGAAGCTGCGTGCAAACATTATGTGGTTATTAATTATTTTACAGATGAGAACTGGGATGATGACCAGCTGCTTGGTTTTGAACCATGCAATGAGAACCTTATCTCTGGCTGCAATATAATCAATGGGAAATGTGAATGTGACACCATTCGAACCTGCAACAATCCTTTTGAGTTTCCAAGGAAGGATATGTGTCTTTCAGCTTTAAAGAGGATTGAAGGTAAGCATTAATGTTTGTTAGCCATCCAGTTGTAAACCCTAGCATTGTATAACCCTGAGCAGTGATAGTATTTGAGCTTCAAAAGATAAAATATTTTTTAAAGTTTACAGAGATTGGTCACTTCTATAGTCCCAGATAAGGTGCATGAAGTTGAGCAGGCGCTAATGTAATGGTGTGTGTGTGTGTGTGTGTAAGCCATGCAATGGGAATGCTGTGGTTCTGTGAACAGAGCCGTTTGCACCAGCCTGCCTAGGTCACCTCTGCATAATGGATGATTTCACAAGTGATGTGCTCGAAATCAGCATCTGTTGTCACCAGGTCCATTCCGCTTGATTTACCCTTGGATGGTGCTCGTGAGGAGAGCCTGTAATTAGCAAGGCAGCTCATCTGGCAAGAAAGAGTATCTATTTAGGAGAGGTGGGAGAGTTGTGCAGTGACAGTCAAAGGCTTAGCTTGGTGTAGCCAGCAGGCAAGAATCACATAGGTGTGGATGGACCATTAGGCACTTCACCTCTGGAGAAAAGTCAGAAATCACATTAAAGTAACAAGAAAATTATGTTAATATGGCCTATGACTTTTGTACATTCATACACACAACCTGTAGGGAAGATGAAGAACTTGAAAATATGAATCCCTAGAACTTAGCGCTGTGGTTCACAACCCAGATTAACTAGGATGAAGGCCTAGGCCTGGGTCTTAGCCCTGCTCATGACCAACATCGAACTCCCTCCTAGTCCGCGTTTCTTCTAGATAATATGCCTTTTATCGCTAAAGCAATGATATTCTAAGGTGGAAAGGTTGGTAATGTAGTTTGGAATACCAAGGACTTGTCCAAAAACGAAGCTTTTAAGGGCAGGTAAACAGGACTGAAGTTTCCAAAATGTGTTGTTTCCAAGGTATATCAAATGGTAATAATAAAGACTAACATTAATATTTGCCATAGCCTATAAAAACATTTCTTTCTGAATTTGCCAATGCCACTGAATCATTCAAAGAGACTATAGTAGAAGACAGTAGAAATAATAGTTTAGAACTGCAGAGGGTCTTAGATCTTAGATAACATTTAGTCCACTCCTTGAATTGAATATTGGGAAACTTGATTCTTCACAATTGATGAGTAAGAGGTCTAAGACTAACCGTGACAAGAATTCTCCCAATCACATCATCCTTTTGGACAACACACTTACCTAACGTGTTTCTATTGTATTGTCTGGCTGCCCTTTGCTCATCTCTGTCCCCACCCCGTAGTCTGCCTAAATGAGTAATTTGTCAATTTCTGTATACTAGACATCTGGGGGTACAGAGGATGTGTCCACATGTCTGTTTAAATACTTTATTAATTTAGTGACTCATATTTAAAATCACACAGTATAAAGCAACACAGCAACTGAGAATTACGACTTCTTGCTGTTCTTCTATTTAAGCAAGCTGTTCTCTTCACACATTTCACAGCCCTCACTGTGGTGGCTGTTGTCTTGATTTGGGCCATCTTCCACGTCATTGAATACCCTGTTCATCAGTATACTCTCTCATCACCTTCTCAGGTGTTTAACATTCAGCAAACCGTGACTCTGAGTGTGATGCTGTCACAGGAAGTTTCGTCCCACAGTTTGGTATCTATTCACATAAAATTAGAAAGTTTCATTTTTAATTAGTTAGGTGTATGTTTATGATCTTTGCAACGTGGAGATTAACTTTGTTTTTGCCATAAGATGCATTTGCTTGCCAGGGAGAAAGTGAGAGGGAAAGTGAGAAATCATCCCCCAGGGAAGATGGCTGCATTGCAATCCCTTCTCCTCCATCTTCTTCCTGGGATTTGGGGCATATGGACATGGCGTGATTTTCGAGCCGCCAGGTCCACGACTTGAACCCTGATCAACCGTGTAGGAGGCCAGCATCTTAACCATCATACAACCTGCTGGCCCCCTAACTATATTGCTTTTTAAAAGTGATTCTAAGAAGGTTGTTCACGAGATCCTCACGTACAATTTTAAAAGCATTCTCACAGAAATAATTAATAATTACATCTAATTAAATTGCTTGATTTTGTTTTAAGCATATTTTATCAGAAAGCCTCTGTGTAGTTTAAACGTAGAAGTGGTTGAGGTCATCTAAGAGTAAACTAACTTCTGCAGATAGTGCTTTGATTTCAAATAAAGCATCCTGCAATATGTGAGATCTTGTAAGAAGTCAGAATTAAGGGATTTCCCTTTCCTGGAAAACAATTTTAAAGGGAAAAATCCCTATTCTATTTAGATATATATTGTGTATGAAAGAATTAGTGATGCTGTCCTCCTTAGAAATAGGTACGTCCTTCATAGCAATGGAGACTTGGAATGCTCTTAAGAGTTTAGGGAGCCAAGAAAGGATGACCTGGAATTGTGTGTTACAGCATCACAGAGAGTAGAAACTGAACAGTTTAGAATTTGGATGATGATGAATTTCAGGTGTAAGAACAGCATGCACCAAAGAGTAGAAGTGAGCAATCTACAGGGCTTCCATGTGAGACGCCTGGGAAACTGGCCTAAGAGAGCAGGGTTTTGTGGAGAGAGGTCATCCTCACAGGAAATCAAGATGGGGCAGCAGGGTGGAGCCAGATTACAAATGTCTTCAGCGTCGTGCAGGTGCTTAAACCTGGTCATATGAGCTATCAGAAATCATCGGAGATTCATGAGCAGAGAGAAGCAGAGCATGGTGAAACTGGTGTTAGGCCGAGTGAGGCCGTGTGGGCATGCAGAATGGATTAACAGAGGGGGAACTGCTAGCAGGACGCCTGCTGGAGAGCTGTTTCAGTTATTTAGATGTGGTGCCACCGGAGACCTGGCGTTTGTGGTCACGGGGGAGACAGCCAGGAGGAGATGGATACACAGCAAAAAGGGAGAGGAGAAAAGGCACAAAGATGATTCAGGATTTCTGACCTGAAATGGTGGGATGATAGTGCAAGTAATTGAAATAGGAAAACTCTTTTGAGACGTTTTGTGATAAAATAGAACTGAAAAATGGGGTGGTTATCTTAGAGGGATGTTGGGTCAGAGGGGACTTTAAAAATATAAGGGCGCTACTACAGCATGTCTGAAGGATGATGAGAATGATCTAGTCCAGAGGGGGAAGCCGGTAATGTAAGAAAGCCGATGATTGCAGCAGCAGGGTCTTTGAGAAGTGGGATGAGCAAAATTGTTTCTGTTTCTTAGAGGCGTATAAAACAAGGTCATCCTTGGACCCTGAGGTGGAGGAAGGGATATGGGAAATTGAAGAGGGAAAGAAAAGGGAAAATGAACATCTCCAAAGAGAGGAAGGGGACCAGCAGATGGCATAATGGCTATGTCGATCGTGGTTTGAGTCCCAGACCTGTGGCTTAAAATGCTGTGTATGCATGTGCGCCCAAAACGCCAAGAGGAGAATGGAGGAGAAGGGATTGCAGTGTGGCATCCCCCTGGGAGAGTGATTTCTCTCTGTCTCTCTGTCTCTCCAGCAAGTGCATGCACCCTATTGCAAAAAGTTCTTAAAAAAAAAAAAAAAAGAGCGAGAGAGAGAGAGAGAATGGGGGTTGGCAGCCATTCTGCTGTGGAGGAAGCTGGCAACCAGAGTTTGAGTCCTGGCCCCAGGGTCTTGAAAAACATGTCAGCTACAGACATGTGCTCAGGATCTTGACTGAATGTGGAATTGGAGGAAAAGAGATTGCAGTGTGATCAGACTTTGTTGTGTGTGTGTGTGTGTGTGTGTGTGTGTGTGTGTGTATGGGGGAGTGCTTCTCTCTTTCTCATGCGTGTGCCTCTGGCATTGAAAAAAAAAATAGAGTGAGTACATTAATAAGGGAAATGTAGGGCCATCCTTCTGGTGTCACTGCTTACTGGAAGTTGGTGGTTACACAGTTGCAGAAGCCAGCCCTGGGTGTATGTTTTTCTCTATCTCTGGTGCAGGTATGGTGTGGATAGAGAGAACCAGCACTGGGACTTTTTCAGACAAAATATGGTAGAAATGAAGAAAATTAGGGGCACGAGGACTAAGGGTCCTACAGGAGATTACTTACAGCAGTCGACCATGTAACCTATACTGGGAATAAGACAAAAACTAAGTGACACGGTTAGTGGAGGGGAGTCCTTGTGAGGTTGAAGAATGACTACACGTGAGTAGGAAATTGGAGAGTGGATATGCGAGGTGAAGATTTTTATTGGTTGTACTGAGGGTTAAGCCTGGCCATGGATGTCGTTGGCTGAGGAAGGGGTAAAGTGTAAGGTCACTGGAGGTAAGAGGTCAGATAACTGAGTCAGCTGGATTGCCTCTGCGGGAGACGAAGGTGTCCACAGTGAAAAATAGTGTGGAAGAAAAACTGAGCCATAGTTCTGTGGAGAAATTCAACTACATGTTGCTGATGGTATAATCTGATTGCTGATGCTTTGAGTGAACAGATTTTATTTTTAAAAATTGTTTTAGTTCGGTTTTCCCTCATGAAGGAGAAAAGGGTGTGTGTGTGTGTGTGTGTGTGTGTGCAAGTGCTAGAGACAGAGAGATTTTCTGACCGTCCTGCTGTATCTTGACCCTCCTGTTGCAGCTTCATTGAGCCAGGATTACAAGCTTGCACAACTGGGCTTAGTGTGCTCAGGTGGGCTCAGGAACCAAACCTGTACCTCCCAGTCTACCACCCTGGCTAGAACGAGGTTCTGCTTTTAAAAGGGGAAAAGACAGAGTGATCTGAAAGTGGCAGTGAAAACGAAGAGGATATCTACCCCTCTCCCAGGACTTACAGAATGTCGGAGATAAAGTCATCCTCATTTGAGAGGATTTAAGGGGAAAAAGATAGGTCTACGCAGGTTTTGGTCAGATCAACAAGGAGAGGGGAACATCTGGAGAGGAGAATGGGAGCAGAGGGGATTCTGTTGATGACAGACTATGAGTTCTAGAAGGCACAGAAGAGGATTGGGGGCGGCCAAGGAGGAGTAAGAGTCCAGTGATGAAGGATGACTTTGCAAATTTAGACGTGGTTCTGTCTCGTAAGGGAAGGTGAATAGTGAGTTCTAGTTAAAGCCTTCTTTGGGGGACTATTCTTTGGAGCAGTTTATAGTATTAAGATGTGCAGTCCTGGTGACAGGATAAGAAGAATAGTATTCTTGACTAAGAATAGTGAAATAACCTGGGTCCCCATTTCTGTATTTTTGGAGGAGATGCTGAAAACTAAATCTAAGCATCTATAACATTAAAATGTGTAGAATTTATTGCAGGGCATTTCAGCATTGTATTTCTAGGTTTATGGAGAATACTAGCAATTTCTGGGCATTAAAACGTTCTTGTTTTACTTATAGTTGTGTAAAAGGGAAGGAATTAGTCCTGGATTTTATCCACTATTTTCTTTCCTAAAATACATGAACACTTTATCATAAAAATCAGCTTGTCACAAATTTAGAGGAAATGGGATGTTAAACAGCAGTCAGGCATGGCTTTGTATAACATAGTTTGTCAGCATAATCTGCATTTTCCAGTTAAGAAGCCTGATAATGGGAATGACTGGCAAGTCATCTACTTTCATCTTTTTTTCTTTTTTCACTTTATTCATTGTCATTATTTTATTTTTTTATTTTATTGAAGTTGAACAGAGAGAGAGAGAGAGAGAGAAGGAAAGTGAGAATGCAAGCTGCCAGGTCTGGGACTCGAACCACGGTCAGCCATGTGGGGAGTCCAGCCACTTAACCACCACACCACCTGCCAGCCCCAATCCACCTTCATCTTAACAAAGTATATTTCTAGACCATACTACCCATTCAAGTGTGGTTTGGTAAATGCTGTACTAAGCACTACAGAAGTGGAATTGATACAGTATGGGTCACAGGAGGGTTGCAGGCTGGCAAGATGACCACCAGCCTTGCAGTTACTGCAAGAGTGTTCTGGAGGGACCACTCTGGGCTTAGTAATTATAGTTCTAGGTGACACTAAAGATACAGTCATTTAATGAATAAGTTAGACTTTTATGTTTGCATATAATTCAAAGCTTGGGGTTTATGGCTTTAAAAATTATTTAATTCAATTTATTTATTATTATTTGTTTTAATTTTGCTATAGGACACACATGCTCACCAGAGAGGGACAGAGAGCGAGGGAAAGTGAGAAAGCAAGTTGCCAGGTCTGGGACTCAAACCATGGTCAGCTATGTGGGAGTCCAGTGCCTTCACCACCATATTGCCTGTTGGCCTGGTTTATGGCTTTTTTTAAATCGTAATTCAAAGTGGTCATAGTAGATGAAAGAGAGAATCAGAAATATGAAAGCATGCCATGTCCAGTGAAGGATGTGAAACAAACAGGACAACATTCATCTATTCATTTCACCCAGCAAGTATTTAGCAAATGTCAGGTACACACTAGTGTTACGTGTCTGTTCACCAATGTAGTTGCTGGGGATATGATTCTCAGGAGCTCGTACAGAGGGAAAGGGACGACAATAAATACATAAATGAACAAGAAAAGATACAATGTGATCAGAGCAGAGAAAAACAATTACCACAGGTTGCTAGATAGACAATTACTGTGGAAATTGTTTTAAATAAGAATGTCAAAGAACTCTTCTAGGAAGGAAAGGCGTTTGAACTGGAATCTGAATGCCAAAAGGACTTAATCTTGTCCTGATCCAAGAAGAGAAGATTCTGTGCACAGGGAACAGCAACTGCAAAAGCTGTAAGTTGAAAACAAGCTTAATGTGTTGAAGAAATTGCAAGGGAAAGCAAAAAGATACCTGGGACCAGACTGTAGTGAAGGAAAGAGAAAGGGGTTATTCCCAGTTGCCTGAGGACTTGTAGGTTACAGTGAGGTGGATGGAGTTTTGTGATCAGGACACAGGAAAGCTGTTCAAGGGTTGTGAACAAAGGCGTTTTTTGATTTGCGTTTTACAACATGATTGTGGTGAAAAAGTCAAACCTTCCATATTCACGTCCTAAAATACAGGAAATTAGACAAGGTAGATACTGAATTTATTTGCTATTTTTGAGATATCTAATGGAAAAATCAAGGGGGAAATGAAAGAGTCTAGAATGTAGAGAACGAATATGGTTGGGGACCAGGGAGACCTAAGAACAGGAAGTGAGTCTGCAACTAGAGGTTCAGGTAAGAGAACCAGAAATAGAATTAACAGGACTTGTTGATGTAAGTGGTGAGGGAAAGAAATCCAAATTGTGTGGATTTGGATTAAAGCAAATTGTGGTGCCCTTGACTAGAGGGAGGAACAGATTTAGGGAGGACATTTAGAGTTCTTTGGGAGGTAAATGATATCTGACATCCAGTTAGAGCCATTGTCACTTAAATAATGTTGGAGGTATTCACAGACTCAGTAAGTAGCATTCCT
>NW_006159810.1:1062933-1090867 GCF_000334495.1 Tupaia belangeri chinensis
GCACACATAGCTCCATGGTGAGTGGACTGGAGATGGCAAAGATAAATTCCTAAGGAAAGACAGCTCTCTCCACAAAGAGGAATAACCTATTTGGGAAAGTGTAGAGAAAAATTAAAAAATAACTCACACTGACTTATCACCAGGTGGAGACCAATTAAAGGGGTATCTGTATGGGATCCATAAAATGTGTTCTTAAATGTACTTTTTAGTCACTGCTGCATCACAAGGGTTACTAGAATGCTGTCGATTAGGTGGAACTTTTCCTGTTTGCAGCTGCACAATGAACATTTTGCAAAAGAAGGAAGACACTTGAGGCTTTAGAAATTCCTTCTTTGTTTTAGCTCAAAGCACTTAGAGATCATGTTAAGTAGTTTATGTTTTTGAGCTAAAGTGAATAGTGTTTTTTTTCTCTAAGATGTTTTAGAGAAATGATGGACAATGTGTTCCTGTGTATCACCGTCTCATTTTGAGAGGACAAATAAAAGTTATTCTGCATTCATAAGATGGCTAAGTCAAGGAACTGGAAATTTGAGTCTGTCTCTGAGAAATTTGCTGGGTGGTTCAACAGAAGGGAAAAGAGTGTAAGAGCAGCCTTGGATAGAAAAGAGGATGGACAGAGGGTTCCAATAGGAGGAAATCAAGATGGTCTAGTCAGTGGGCTTTAAGTGGCTGATTGACTTTAGCGATGAGGAAAAGGAAGACTTCTAGATTTCAGGGGAGGTTACTGTTAGCATCAGTGCTGGAGGTGTTAGAGATGTTGGGTGGCCTGTGGTCAGAATATATGCTGGTGTCATTTTCTAGAATATGAAATACAAGGAGAGCAGCTTTCTGGGAGGTTGGACAAGGTAGATACTAAGTTTGTTTTGTTATGTTTGAGGTATCTATGGAGAATCAGGGGAACATGAAAGTTAAGAGTCCGGAACGCGAGAAAGATCTAAACTGGAGATAAGAATTTGTGAGTCATCCCAGCGAGAGTGTGGTGTCTTTGAGGACTTGTGAGTACAGAAGGGATGTGAGGAGTATGAGCAGTTTTAGGAAGATTAATGTGATAGTAATGTGCATAATGGAGGGAAAAGTAACTGGCAATGTTAGCACACCAAAAATGAAATAAAAGGACCTTTGCAGTGAAGCTGGTCCAGGAAGCATGGAGTGCTCAGTTACATTGTAGAAGGTCTGAGGATGGTACTGTTGGCCAGCTGAAAATTAACCTGAAACACAGTAATAGACACACATGATACTGGGATGTACAAAGCAGGATATCTCAATGTTACTTTTTAATTGTGTGGTTGACTAATTTGTACTCTGTTGTTCAAAAAAGCCTTTAAAAGTATTTGAATATATTAAAGCTACTCAGACCCATGCCTGAGATTAGTGCTAGTTCAGAGTAGGAGCTCTAAGACATTAAATAATGGGATAGATAGATAAAGAAATCAGATTATAGCCACAGGCTCCTTCTGTCCAGAAGAATCCTCTCCTCAGTGTTCTCTGTAAGAACCTTCTTGGGCTACTTCTTTCATTTTAGACCTACTTAATTGCCTACTCATTCATGGATTTTTTCATAGATTCATTCAGAAAGAATGTTCTGAGCACCTGCCATGTGCCCCTCCTCTTCAGATTCACCAGTTTGACTTTGGTATGCTTTCAACTGAAAAATCCTTTTCTAATGGCCTTAAGGCGGCAGGTACATAAATTGCATCACACTTGAGAGACACTGTGGGAGCTTAATTTTTATTTTTCTGGAATATTTTATAAATGTCTAAAATAAGACATTTATGAAAGCTGCTGCTACCCCACAACATGACTTTGGGCCCACCCATGTTCCCACAAGTGGCTGTAGTTATGTGGGGAGACCTGGGTGTCATGCATAGGCTATGTCTCCTAGGTGTCTCAAACTTTAAGCATTTGTTTCTTCTGGAAACTTATGTAAGATATGTGCCCTTAGCCAGAAATTAAAGATGAGAAATAAGATAAGAAAGAATTTGTTTATATGAAGTTTCCTATCTATTGTTTTCCTGTTGGTTAAATTAAAAGGAAGTTTGATTTAATGTTGTATGACTGTGTTCTATGAAGCCAAACTATTTTGACACAGCGACCATGACTTCTGTTTTACAGGCTTTTTTTTTTTGTCAGTTTTTAAAAACCTCAATAACAGTTGCCTCAGAGCATTACCTTATTATCCCATGTTCTAGATGTACTATTTCAATTCAACCTCAGGAATGTTAACATCATGAGTTTCTTATGCCACTTTTAGTTTGTCCATGTGCTTCAGATTTCTTCATGCAAGTAAAGTGCAAGTGCTAAACTTTATTCTTAGTTGTTATCTTCTTGGTCTGTAGCCTACAGTCCAGTATGAACTAGGTATGGCCTACTCAAAGATGCTCACGGTTGATGCCCAACTGTCATGTTTGTCAGTAAACCAATACATTTAATTAGTATTTAGAAGGAAATATGAATATCATATGCTTTTGTTCATAGAACATTTTTCCTTGGAAGTCTTTTGGTATGTTTTTAAAATGTGTGTGTATGGGGTGGGGAGGGTAGGATGCTCAGAGCACATGGCCCAAAAGTGATCAGATGGAGCTGGGCCTATTGTTAACATTCACTAGGCCTTGGAGATAGCACACCAGCATTCCCTCCTAATGCCTGGCCACTGGAAGTGCTGAATGGGGACACTTTCAGCTTTCCCAGGAAACCTGCTGCCAACCCATAACGGAAGTACAGGGAAGTCCCACACACTCAGCTTTGGGCCCACCCATGTTCCCACGTGTGGTTGTAGTTACGTGGGGAGGCCTGGGTGTCATGCATGGAGCGTGTCTTCTAGGTGTCTCAAACTTGAGAAAGCTTAGTGGTTACACAGAGACTTTGATTAAATAGAATTGGACTAGAGAGAGGGGTCGAAGGGTCTGCATTTCCAACAAACCTTTGGGGAAGCTGCTACTGCCAGTTGTTCACCACGCTTCGAGTAGCCCAGTCATCGAGTTTTGTGTGAATTCACTTCCTTGCACTGAGAAACAAATGTGTTGTGCTGGTGGAAGAGGACACCATGCCTTTATGTAATCAGTGGGCCTATTTTTAATTTGCACAACTTCTATCATTGCTTTTACAAAGCATGTGTTACAAATTGCTTTACTACAACTATTAATACATAGTAGTGACTTCTTTATGTAATTAAAATTTTTCTCCAAGTAAATGTTAAAAGAAATTAAAACACAATGGAAGTATTTTATATTGTGTTTATAGGACCACATGGTAAGGGACAAAACAAATCCTGAGACTTGAATGCTGAGGAATGAATTCATTTGTTTTTGTTTATGTTTTTTTGTTGTTACTTTGTTTAATTTTAGTTTGGCCACAGGACACATGTGTTTGCCAGAGTGAGAGAGACAGGGAAAGTGAGGAATCACCCCCCCACCAAAGGGTGCCTATACTGCAGTCCCTTCTCCTCCATCCTCACAGGATTTTAGGCACACATATATGCCCCATGTGTCTTTTAAGCTACCAGGTCCAGGATTCATACCATGCAGTCAGCCACATGGGATCCAGCCACCTTAACCGCCACACCATCTGGCTGACCCAGAACACATTCATTTTTAGTAGAGTTGATCCTTATATAAGTTCACCCATTTTATCTTTGCTAAACTTTAGAAATGTATCTCTACATATCTAAAGCCTTATGGCTGAATTTTTCCCCAATTGATCTCTTCTTATAGTACTAAATATCATTATCTCAAAATCTTTCCTAATATAGTATTGACTATAGTATGAGAGACTTCAAAAAAGTTTGTAGAAAAAAATGGAATTGAAGTATGAAGGTTATTCAAAAAGTTCAAAGAATTTGCACATTATAAAAAATGCATGGATATCCAAAATTATTTTGCCCCAAAATAAAATTATACAAGAAGATTTCAAAAAGTTTCTCAAAAATGGAATTTAAGTATAAGTTTATTTTGGTTTAAAAGTTTTTGAAATATATGCATAGATATTTTCATAATTTCCATGAACAGCTTGAAGACATCTCATAGAAATGGTCCAATGTAATCATTAATTCACAAGGTAAGATGTACTGAGAGTTAGATTATATATGCCCTAGGAATGTAACTGCTGTACTGTAAAATTATGACATAGAAGAGTTAAACTTATAAGGCTGTCCTTACGATGTAACACTACTGTGATTCTTCTGCTTAAGGAAAGCTGGAAAGGGTAGGCATTGTACTTTTTATGATATTTATAAAGTTTTGGGTAAAGTATTATGAAAAAAACTCTTGGTTCTTCCAAATTGCTATTATACAAATTCTTAATTTTTTAGTTCATCAACTGCTTCATTAAAATTATTCGTCATAGATTCTGTTTTTCTTAGGCTAGTTACATCTGAAAGGAATATTGTACTTGTGAATGAATTACTTTGACTCATATAAATTATTTAAGAACTGTTTTAGAGAAGTCCGAGTTAATGTTGTTTGTTGTTTGGAAATACTAACCCTTCCTTTGACCGAATGAAAAAACATGTTTCCCATGAAAGTCCCAGCTGATGTTCCCTTCTGCTTCCCAAGTGCCATTAAAGATACTTGTGATTAAGTCAGTAAGACAGTTATGTGTGTTACTCTCATTGTCTTTGTAAAGACAATCATGAATTGATAATATAGTAAGTCTTCCTTTTCTGGAGTGTACATATATGCATGCATGTGTGTCTGCACATCCATGGATAAGTAGATAAAGGATATATAGGGTGACTTTCAAATCTAAACATGTGTGTTTCATTTTAAATTCTGGTAATGTCATGGGGAGAGAAGGAATTGATAGGCAAAGTTGTGAACTTTCTTTAGTGGTTTACATTGTATAAGGTTGACAAATCAATACTTTAGAAGTTAGAAGTATAAACTTTTAGGAAAAGTTATACTTAACAACATGTGCAAAATCATTGTTGTTTTGTTTTGATGTCTTGAAAACTGGCCCAAAGAAAATAAAAAGGGCTACCAAAAGGCGGAAAGCAGTTTCAAATATCTGGGAAATAAAAACAGGAAACTCTAGGAATTTGGCCTGAGACCAGTTGGTTGAATAATTATACCTGCATTTTAACTGTTGGAAGTTGTACAACAGTCTTCTGGTGGTTGTAATTTTGGGGGCCCATCAAACCCGAATAGGATATTTTATATCTTGTTGCCAGGAGGAGTATGGATGGCAAATGGGTAGTTGGGTATAAAGGAGCATTTTATTCAGCCACATTGGAGTCACGAAAAAGGATTGGCACAGGGCCACCAGCTCCATGACCTGGTGGTTAAGGGAGCTGAATCTCACATAGCCACCCATGTGGTTCAAATCCTGACCTCAAGTGTCTTGAAAAACATGCCAGGCACATGGATGTGTGTGGCCAAAATCTCAGCAAGATGGATAAATGGAGAAGGGACTGCAGCATGACCATGCCTTCTAGCCAAAAAACAAACAAACAAAAAACCCACATAAAATTTTTTAAAAATATAAGATTGATATTAAAAAACAAATTTTCAAGTCAACATTTACAGTAGTGCTTTCTATATAGTCATGTATAAATAACATAATAATGTTCTGTATCATTCATTGATTTTTTTTCCCCTCCTCCTAGCTTTTCTTTCATTCTTGACTCTGTAATTTCAGGCTGTCTCTTTTTAAATTCTCTTTTCATTGCCAGAGGGGTGTATGCTCTTGGCCAGAGACAGACAGGCAAAGAAAGCACTCCGCAGTGTGGCATGGTCATGCCATAGTCCCATCTTCATGTTTCCATTCTGTTGGGGTTTGGGGCACACATGCACATGATTTTTTATGCTGCCAAGGTCAGGATTTGAACTCCAGCTGGCCTTGTGGAATCTGGCTTCCATAACCACTAGGCAGTGGGGCTGTCCCAAGTCATCTCTTCTATCTCAAGATGTGCCTAATCCAAACGCCAATTGTTCTTCCAGAAGTTGTAGGTGAGCAGTTTTTGCTACAGTTGGTCTGTGTTTTATTTTAAGATGAAATACCATGTCTTTAATATGTACTTTTTAAGGGATAACTAATATTATTGTTATAAGGACAAAAACCAACCCAATACTTTTGACCAGAGAAACAGTGTTTTGAGAGGAGAGGGAACCATGCTTAAAACTTTCTCTTTCTACCTATCCGGGGTGCTTCACAAATGTTGGTCTAATGACTGATTTGAGTGGGGTGACGTTTCACTACTGGTAGCCCCGAGCAGCCCTTGCGTGTTTGTGGTTTTTGACTTGGCAGTAGGTGACCTCTCAGTTATTCCCAGGGCTCAGCATGTGTTCTCTCACACAGAGCTGCTGAGTTGCTGCTTTGCCCAGCTGTGTCCGGCTAAGCCCTGGCCCCCACAAAGGTTTTTCATGACATGAGCAAAGGATCTGGAATCCCAGCCTCAGAGGCTTTCTGAAGAGCTGTGGCAAAGGGAGCTGTGGGCGGGACCCCTGCCCAGGACAGGACTGACCCTCGTTTGTCCACCTCCTGTAGAGCAGAGCTGCCTGGGGCCGGCCTGTCTCCATTTACCGGTGTGCAGAGGATCAAAGAGTTGTCATTTCTGAGACTCATTGGTATCTTAGGCCATTAAAACCTCATTAATTAGTGTAATTAGTATTCCAAAACCATAATCTGGAATTATGGACAACTCAACCAAGCCAGATGCTTTTATATGTGTTCTACTTTTTTTTTGGGGGGGAGAGGGGGGTCTGTAAAAACAAAGTTTAAGGAAGAGCTTGTGAGCATGATCACTTTAGCAGAAATCTGTGTTTAGTCAAAAAGTGAGTATTTCAAGCTTTTTTTTTTTTTTTACGTTTCCACGATATAGGTAAGGAATCTTTTGTAAATACTGTGAGGTTTTTTGTTGTTATTTGTTTTTGTTTTTTCAATTTCCCAGTCTTGCCAGTATTCTATCTAGTATCTTGATTAAGATACTGGTTGGGGAAGGGGGCTCTTTTGAATATAGAAGGTTTTATTTTTATTTTTTTTAAAGAAAGAAAACCAGAAATCTTTATTAATGGGGAAAGGCAGGGCTGTACTCATGCAATCACACATAAAAATATGTCTCCAAGAGGGTCAGCCAGTAGCATGGTGGTTAAGTAGGCTGATCCTATGGTCCATTGCATAGCTTGAGTCCTAGACCCAACAGCTTGAAAAACATGCTGGGCACATACATGTACATACATGCCCAAAATCCTGAGAGGAGAATGAACGAGAAGGCATTGCGAGATGGCCATCCCCCTTTGTGAGGAGGTGTTTACTCACTCACTGTCTCTCTCAGGTGAATAAACACACCCTATAGCAAATTTAATACACACACATTTTATATATATATATATATACACACACACACACACACACACACACACACACACACAAAGCTACAATTTTTTCACCTTTGTTTGAGGTTAATAGAGCTAACCTTACATGAAAATTGCCCTATTTCTTTACTCCTCAATGGCAACCGTATTCTATTTTTTCCCACCTCTGAAGCTTAGCATTATCTTTCTCTCTTTACCACCAGCACCTACAATCTGTGGAAGACTTTAAGCTTTACCAGAAATCTTATCAGTGGGATCAGCCTCCTTAACCACCATGCTACTGGCTGACCCCCTTAGAGACATATGTTTATGTGTCATTGCATGAGTGCAGCCCTGCCTTTTCCCATCAGTAAAGATTTCTGGTAACCTTAAGACTGACCAGTAAGTTTACCTTATGGATTGCACTCGAGCATGTTACCTCCACCAGCATTCACATTTTAATCCTTTCTAACTGTGACATTCCTATTAAAGGAATTCAGTCCAGAAGTAGGAAAGACCTTTAGGATAGATCAAGGATCCCTTGCCTTATTCTGACTGCCCAGCTCACTTGGGGGAGGTGGCCTGGGGCTAGCCTACCACACAGGGCATTTGAGTTGGGTAAGGAAAGGTCCTTGCCCCAGGAAGTCTGGAGGGAAAGACAAGACACCTGAGCAGGTGTAACAAGAGCAGAGCAGCCATACCAAGTCTGAATAGTGTCACGCATGGTAGGCATTTTAGAAGATAGTGGCAAACAAAAAATAAAGCTAATTTCAAATCAGTTTAAAAAGCTATTTTGTGTGGGCCAGCCAGTGGCATGGTGATAAAGGCCCTGGACTCCCACATGGCCAACCGTGGTTTAAGTCCTGGACCAACTCAAAAATCATACCCAGAACATGTGCTCATTCCCCAGATCCCAAGGGGAAAGTGGAGGAAAGAGGGTTGCCATGTAGCCATCTCCCCGGGGGGTGATTTTTCACTTCTCTCTGTCTCTTGTTCTGTGGCTAGCACATGTACGCTATGGCAAAAACCTAAAAATAAATAAAGAAGGAAGGAAAGAATTTTATGGGCCAAGCAGATGGTGTTAACAGTTACGTAGCTGGACTCTCACATGGCCAACTGCAGTTCAAGTCCTGGACCCAGTGGCTTAGAACTCACGCTGGGCGCGTGAGCGTGCGTGCCCAAGATCCTGAGAGGAGAATGGAGGAGAAGGGATTATAGCATGGCCATCCCTCCCAGGAGGTGATTTCTCACTTTCTCCCTCACTGTCTCTCTCTCTGGGGAGTGCATACACCCTGAAGCAAAAACCTCTACCAAAAAAAAAAAAAAAGTATTGTATGATTCATAGACATACTGTTTACTTTTAGAACCAGTGCCTCTGTCATGTTAGTGGAATATCTAGCATTCCCAAGAAGAGTGCTGAGATTATTGTGTGTGTGTGTGTGTGTGTGTGTGTGTGTGTGTGTTTTAAAGAAACGTTCTAATAATAAAATGTGATTCATTCTGTAGTTAATACTACCCTTCACTAAGCATGCTGTTCTGAGGCATTTGAATAATTCATTTTGAAACCTATGAGACCATTCTTTCAATGGTACCTACTCTCTGAGGTAAAAATAGCAGATTGACACTGGTTGTTGATCTGTCTGCAGCTCGGGATGTTCCCTTTCCTAGGGTGCCTTCCTGCTTTTGATTTGTGGTCTCTGTGGCTAAGTGTTTTTTGCATCAGGAGGAAGTGACAGCAGTAAATGGTGCCTGTAAAGTTGGAAGAGGGAAGGAATTAACAGAGAGGAATTAGGGTCCCTGTGAGTTTCCAAGGGACTGGAATGTTCCTCTAAATCAAGGATGTGTTCTTTGTTTCTGGCTGACAACTTCCTAGTTTTCCTACATTTCATTTGTCTTTGCTTGGTCACTGGGATTTTTTTAAAATTTCCCGAAAAGCAAGTGAAGCGTTTTCTCCTTATCAGTAGCCGTTCTTTTCCTGTTCCAATAACAAAAGAACAATACAAGAATTTAATAATGTTGAAAAATTGATACTTCTCTTTTTGGTATATCCATATATTTTCTGCAGTTAAAATCAGAATTTTATAGACATACAGGAAAGTTGTTTGTCACTTAAGAGGAGCTGATATTGTATTGTGTCCTTGTCAGTTTGGGGGAGTTTCTTTCCTTTCACCTGGTTTAGAAAATGAAATAAGGATTTTTTTTTTTCCTCTTCAAAATGTATTTTCGTGTTCTGTAATTAAGAAAGATGGGTAAGACTACTGGTTGTCCTTTAATAGAAGGGCATTTTAATGGTGTCTAGGACACATTCTGATCTTGTTTCTGTATTTATATTACATTAAAGATTATTGTTTACTGTTCCTGCTACTTTGGGAAAGGGAAAAAAAAAGTCTGACCTACCTCACAGAGCTTTTATAAATATCAAGGGTGTGTTTTGCAACAGTGGGACTGAATGGCTGCTTGTTTCAGTGCTTGGGCCAGTTTGAGTTCATGGCTGAGGTGCATGGAAAGTGGCTTCTGCAAGTATCCTTGAAACCACATTGAGAAGGGAACTGGTGACCCGCCCCGGGGTGGTCCCCCTGCAACCTCAGAGGACCTTGCCTGCTCACTTTTCTAAGGCATGAAACAAAATGTAGTATTTTAAGTGTGTGTGACCCAGATCTAGGTTAACTAGTCAGATTTTTCAACTGCTTAAATACTTTGTGTATCATATGTACAGTGATATTTCTATTTGCAGTAGTAAGAAGAAAATGCAATATTATTCTATGTTTTCAATGCCCTTTGGTATTCGGATGCTAATCGCAGCAGAATACTTGGTGATTGAGAGCCAATTTGTTTGTATTCCATCAGGAATTTTTCAAATAAAATTATGCTGTGGCGTTATACCTCGGTGCGACCCAGAACTCCTCAGACTGTTATCTGTGTGTTCTTCTGTGCCTCTCTACCTGCCTTCTTGTCTCCTAAAGATGAGCTTTACAATGATGTTGTCCTTGGGGATCATTTGGATATGTCTGAACTAACGAGCCTCCTTAGTCAGGAGGATTTATCCCATATGGGTTTATAATTGTGTGTGTTTCTGTGCATAAGAAATATGTTTTCTGTTTTTAAAAATAAATCACATGTCACATGCATTTTTTAAACTTTCTGTGCCAAGAGAACATTGTATATGCATATGTTTCATATGCGTGTGTGAATCTACAGAATTAGATGTATGGAATCATAATACATGGTGACATAGTAGGTAATAATATGGAATTCAATACAACCATATTATTATTTTTCCTGCCCCAAAATGCATGTCTGCATTTACTTGTGAGCTCTTACATGTGACAATGCTGATAATGGTGTTCCATTCTCTAGTTAAGAATTTCCTGAAAATTTTGCTTTTCTTTGATGGTGGGTATTAGTCATATACTCTAAGCCCTAGACATATATTCCATAGCTTCTTGTTAAGAGTTGATGTGATATTATGCACTTTAGACATTGCTTAGAGAGAACAAGCGATGACTCTTCAAATAAATATTATTCCAACTCTTTCCACTTTCATTTCCCTTATCACTATAGTGACCACACCCAACCTCACTATTAAGCTGTGTTGTCTATCTTCTTCTCACATGCTAGTGAAGCTGACTCAATTGAGTAGCAAAGGAAATGTGAGCGATAAAGTTGAAAACTGTCTTCCTTTTGTTGACATTTCTAGAGCAACACGTCAGAGTGTTTGTCTCCCTCTGGGTAGACAAGAACTGCAACAGGTCATGATTAGATGGTATGCCCATTAGTAAGCATGATGACTAGTCAACAGAATTATTTAAAACATTCTAGTAAAGAACTCAGAATCTGGTGAACGGAAGCAGGGGTGGCTGTTAACTTACATGGTTTTAATTTTCTGTATAAGGAGGTAAATACTGGAGATGAAGATAAAAGGACCAACATAGGATGAAGGTCTTCAGATTTCTGAGTTTAAGCTATGCCAGCCCAGTCTAAGTGACCTTGTATTTCAGAGATGCCACCATATTTGACCATTGAATGCTGTGCAGTGGGAGTTCTTCTCTGTACCTTACTGCTCTCTCTCTTGATGTGAAATCTTTGTCCTGTCTTATAGTGTCTTCACGGTTCAGTTCAGGATTGCTAACCAAATCACAGGCTAACTTTGATACTTTACACATTTCTGTTATTTGTTCCTCCGTCATACTAAATTTTTCCCTCAAGACTTCTGCCACCTCTTTTTAAGAAGTGCCCTCGTTTCAAATACGTTTTGAAAACTGACCTGAGTCATACCACTAAATTGGGTGGCCCATTTGATAGACATTTGCTTAACATAACGCAGTGTGATTATTATGTTATATTTCCCATGGGCCAAGGTACTGCTCTCTAGTGCCAGAAAACACAGTTCAGGGCTGTATAAATCTCACGTGAATTACTTCCCAAGAAGATAAATAAAATGATGATTATCGACATTGTTTACTGTTATCTATAACATCAAAAATAAGTGAATGTCCCCAGGAAAAAAAAAAAAGTTATAAAATTACACTACATGGGCACCTTGAGGGATTAGGAGGTAGTAAATGTGAAGTGGGTTTCCAAAATGACTTTATTCACTTACTGGCATTTTGGAGGGATTCTGGCTGTCAGGAAAATGAACCAATCTGTATTAATATAAAGCACTAGACACACATAAATCATGTCTGAAAATGATACAGGATTTTTCTTGAATACTGCTAAATAAATTCCGCTAGTTAAATGTCAGTTAAATGTGTGTCACCGGCATGCATAAACTGAGAGGGCAACAAATTTCCACTTATGGCTTTCAAATATTGAAGCCCTTTAATGTTCTTTTGACCTTCAGTTAAAGGACATAGTCACATAGCAGAGGAAATGCCTCAGATTCTAGCATCTGGGTTTGTTTCTTTATACTTTTTTGGCACCGTTACAACAGCAGGGCTTTTCTTTCCTTTAATTTTTTTCACAGTACAGTCAACACAGACTTTTTTCACACAGGAGGGAAAGGACCGTCGTGAGGCCAAAAGCAATATGTTTCTGCTCTGCGCTCCGTGGCAGGGCCTAATTGAATAGCTTGTTGTTTCAGAGAGAGCCCAAAACCAGAGAGCAAACAAACAGAATCCCACACAAATACAAATTTTGTATAAAATTAGATACCTACGCATGTCCATGTAAATGTATTTATATGTGCTCAAACCTACGGCTCTCAGTGCTCCGTTACTTTGAATTTGTAGAGTCTTTGTCACTGTGTACAAGTTATTTCATTTGTATTTTTTGGATTTTCATCTGAATTTTCAGCTGTGTGGAGAGGTTTCATCAAGGATTTCTTCTATAGCCAAAAACCTCATTTAACTAAAGTACTTGTAAAGTGTGTGCATTTTGATGGGTGTGTTTCACTTCAACTCCGTTAGTATTCCAGCCTTATTTGACATTTACTCTGGTAAAAACGTCATTTAAACTGTAGATAATGAAGCAGTGAGATATAGTTTTGCATGAAATGAAATACTCATATCAGGGCCAAATGGTAATGCAGTGGTAACACAACATTCTGAAATGTTAGACCTAGTTGGGAAGGTTCCTGGTTCCTGTCCCAGAGTCTCATACTCATCGGGCACGATTGTCCATAATCTGGCTGACTGATTCTGGGGGTGGTTCATGATATGGGGGCCCTGCTGGGGTATGCTTGCTCTTTTTAATGAAAGAAACTTTAGAAAAGAAAAATATTTATACTTTATTGGTAAGCTGGAGACATCTTCACATTTTTATGGTTTCCAAGCTTTGCATTTAATTGATTTGTACGTGTGTGAACTGTTCTTGAGATTGAATGATGGAAAGTAACATCCCTGGTATTTTAGTCTGTTTTCTGTTTCTAATAACAGAAATACCTGAGTCGTCTTAAGAGAGATATATTGAACTTACACTTTTGGAGGGCCAAAGTCAAGAGACCTCCCCAGGCGATGGTCTTGGTGGGGACACTCTGGTGGTAGGTGGTGCAGCGCTTCATATTTTAAGAGCTTGTATGTATCTGCATCTCTGCTCTGTTCCTGCTCCCTCTTCCTATAAAATTGTTAGGATTCAACCATTGGGACCCCAACCAGGTGACCTTATCAAATCCTAATTACCTCTCAAAGGCCCTGCCTCCTAATACTAGAGTCAGAATAAGTCTCTACCCTCTTATAATACTGTCACACTAGGAACCAAGTCTCAGCACATGGGTTTTGTTCATGTGTTCAAATCATTTTTCTTATAGAAGTTTGAGTCGGTAGCATGTGCCTTTCTTGCTGCTGAAGACCTTCCGGTGTTGGCATCATGCCTGTCATGTTACCTGTAGGTGCTGTGGGCCATTTGTATCATTCTGACATGAAAAAGGGAGGAAGCAATGCTATATGTGTACATGTCCATAGTCAAAATTAAAAGTAGATCTCAAAAGTAGCTAAAAACTCTATTCCAAAACTGACCTATAAAAGCCTGTTTCGTCTGAAGTTTATATGTACGTGGGGTCTTCAAAAATTCCAGAAAACATATATTATGAGAAAACTATACATGGATTTCAATTTTTTTTGCCAGAATAAACTTGTACTTTAATTCAATTTTTCCACGAACGTTTAGAAATCCCCATATGTAATGTTACATTAAATAGGATTACCATCTGCCCTTTGCAATTATCTGTATAGTTTTTCCTAGTTTGTTCATTCATTCATTTAACAAACACTGTACTAGATTCTGGGTGAACAAGACAAAGTCCAGTCCCTATAAGCTTCCAGTTTGAGGGGGCATAAATAATATGTCATTGCTGTTCGGTTACAGGATGCTGAGACTGAGATAGGCTGACTTGTAAAAGTCTCTCTCTGGGGGCCAGCAGGTGGTATAGTGGTGAAGACGTTGGACTCCCGCGTGGTCGACTGTGGTTTGAGTCCAGGACCCAGAGGCTTGGAACCACAGTCAGGCACATGTGCGTGTGTGTCCAAAATCCTAAGAGGAGAATGGAGAAGAAGGGATTGTGGCATGGCAGTCTCCCCTGGAGGTGATTTCTCTATCTGTCCCTCCGTGAATGCACATACCCTATAGCAAGAGTCTCTGAAAAAAATAAAAATAAAAGGTCTCTCTGAAGAGATGATATTTAAGTTGGACTACAAGTTGAAAAGGAATCAGCTGTGCAGAGTGTAGGCAAGAACATTCTAGGCAGAGAGAACCATTTATTAGTGACCCGGTGTGGTAAAGAGTCTTGTGTGCTGGGGGCCTGAAAGGTTTAGCGTGGTTCTAGTGTAGTGAGTGAAGGGTTTGGAGGCTGACCGGAGAGGAAGTTGGAGAGGCCGGAGAGACTCAGTCATAGGAAAGGAGTTTCGGTTTTATTCTAAGTATAATCAGAATCCATGAAAGGATTTCATCCTCCGATAGAGATGGTAGGATGCACTTTTTAAGAAGGTCAACTCTGGTCACTCTGTGGAAAATGGATTGGAGCAGGAGGCTAGAATGGGATTGGGGGGATTAGTTAGAACACTGAAGCAGAGCCAAGAAAGTGATATGTAGCTTGGTGATGGTGTTGGCGAGGGAGTGGAGAGAAGGGAGTGGATTCTGTGTGTCATTTGGAAATATTGTTAAAAAGGCTCAAATGGAACTGGATTTGTGGGTCGAGTTCAGGAGAAATGCATGACTCTAGAATGACCCTGGGCTTCTGGCTTGAGCAGTTGGTGCCCTTTGCTATGATGGGGAAGATGCTACGAAAACTGATGGAGTTGAAATTGCCCTTTGGAATACATCCAAATATACCAAGGTAAAGGTAGTTCTGAATCCTTTTCTTAATGTAGTGATTATATTTGGAAGTTAATCATTAAACATTCGACTGTCTGGAACACATGGGTAAGATGTGATGATTCCACCTTGGTGGCTCTTGGTTTCAGTTCCTCAGCTTTTTTTTTTTTTTTAATATTTTATTTTACTTTATTTTTAACTTTATCTGAGAGAGAGCAAGACAAAGAGGAAGCACACTTGCGCACGCGTGCGAGAGAGAGGGAGGAAATGAGAAAGCAAGCCACCAGATCTGGGACTCAAACCTCAGTCAACCATGTGGGAGTCCAGCGTCCTTAACCACCACACCACCTGTGGCATTTCCTCAGCTTTGTCTCCTGCTGTGTTATCTAATCCTCCACCTCTTCCTTAGGCTGTTTTTTCCTCCCTGACTTTTGGAGAATGTTCCTGTATCTTCTCCAGGGATGTCAACAAAACCCCAAACCCCAGTTTGCTTGAGTTCCTCATTCACAGATTCTTTCTGCAAGGTTTTGACAATAGAGAACTACTTGAAAATGCGACTTTTGTCATTCTAGAACCCAGTGGAGCCACGGTCAAACCTGAGGGAAACACAGTCTTCCAGGGGAAATGGGTGTCCTGTCTCGTGCATACTCACAACTTGCACAGAGTCCCATAAATCAACCACCCCAACTATGGACCCATGTGTGAATGCAGTAGGATTTTGTTCTACTTTCTATGTCGAGGGTACTTACGTACCGTAGCACATTTTCTTCTTCTTTGTCCTTCTGTATATTGAAAGCAAAGGCAGTGCCTGGGATCTGGGGAATAATTAATTCATGTCTGATGCTTGAAAAACTAATGGATTGAAACTAAATTATAATTCACGCTGTACTAATAATAAATTGGATGTTATCTCGTACCCATTGGGGAGCCACTGCAAACTTGTGAGACAAAGGGTGGTATATGAAGTTAAGGACAGAATGCCTGGATCCTTGATTGAAAACAGTAGCAAGGTACTATCAACAAGTCGAGAGCCAGCGGGTAGCATGCTGGTTAAAGTGCTGGATCCCACATGGCCAACTCTGTAGTTGAGTTTGAGACCCAGCAGTTTGGAAATCCTGCTGGGTCTGTGTGAGTGGGTGCCCAGAATCCCAAAGGAGAATGGAGTTGAAAGGATTGTGGTGTGACCATTCCCCTTAGGGGTGATTTCTCAGTTTCCCTGTTTCTCTCTCTCTCTCTGGCCAGTGCATGCATTCAGTGGCAAAAATCTAAAATACATACATACATACATACATACATACAAACAAGAGCAGCAATAACAACAACAACAAAAAAAAAAACCAGAATGATTATCTGAAAGTATCTGTAAATACAAGACGAATTCAGAGTTTAGAAATACTTTAGGGTCATGATCATGAATATTAATTGTCATTAACCAGATAAGGAGAAAAGTGTATAATTATTAGAGATTTCCAGTTGACAGAAAATAGGACGCCGACTCCTCCTCTGCTAGTGTATTTGTCCTTTGAAAGGAAGAGACATAACAGGTTTAGTACTTTTTGACCTGTCGTTTGATTTTAGTTATGCCTAATTTCACTTAAGCTTACTCTTTTGGCTCTGGTCACATTTCTTTTCACTATTATTGCTGCCAATTTTTTAGATACAAAGGGAAAATCATATTTGCTCTATGCAGTTAGAAGAAACCCTGGCACAGATCCTCCAGAAACCAGAGAGAGAAATTATTAGCCATATCCAGACCAGTAGCTGACTGGCTCAGATTCTTCCTCCCATGAGCATTCCTGATTAATGGGAGAATCTGTTCTGTAGTTGAAAAGCCTCTTGCCTGAGCCCAGTCTGTCCTGGCTTCAGAGTGTTACCAGCTGCACAGCAAAAGCCATTGCCAGGGCTCTGTTTCTGATTCCACTCCTCGGCACGTTGGAGGTAGTGGACGGCACAGCTCAGAGGTGGGAAGAGCATCCAGATCAATGTAGGCATTCCAGCTGGTAACAAAGCCATGGAACCCTCCCACCAGAAACCCTTCACCACATGGGACGCTCTCCTCTTCAGAAGCCTGTCCTTCTCCACAATGCAGATGTCGTAATTCTTCCTTTCTCCTTTTGCTCTTGACTTCTCTCCAGACCGCTTACTTAGCTCTGGTGTCTGTAGTGATTAATTTACTCTGTAACTTGTCCTCACATCCTTGTCTTCACCTCTCCTTGCTCTTCTCTTCCTTTCTCTTCTGCTAGTCCTCTTCCAGTTGGTGTTTACCCTCATTCCTCTTGGTATTTGCATTTTCCCTTTATCCTAAAAGAACTCTGTTTGTTGGCCTATTTCCAGCCAGAGTAACCCACCCAAATTTTTTCTACCAACCTGAAATATTTACCAATATAACAAACTTTAATGGCAGCACTGGGGAACCACCCCCCCAAAAAAATACTATCCTAGAAGATTATATAGATTTGATTTCTATTACCTTTCTCCCTTTTCTTTCTTTCCTAGACTCTGTTTTGGGAGCCTGTTACCTGGGCACGTAGAGTTTGGGATCTTTACAGGATCTTCAGAGTTAAATATCTGTCTCTATTGCATTTGTGATACTTCAGAAACAATATTAAGATTCAAGTTAAGTTGGTGACAGTATAACCAGAGAAAATTTTAATGCAGCCTACATTTGAGTGCAAAGCAATAAATAAGGTATGGTCCTAGCCTAGGGTGCTCTTGAATTTTAGGGTGGGGGAAAGACAGGCATAAGAAATACTCACCAGAACAGGAAGTAGGATGGGATAAGTACTTTGAGGTACAAGAAATAGGCCACAACAGTGCTGAGAAAATGAGTTGAGTTCTGAGTGGGAAAATCAGGTATAAGTACTTTATATAATTTAGAGGTACAAGAAATAGGCCACAACAGTGCTGAGAAAATGAGTTGAGTTCTGAGTGGGAAAATCAGGGGTGATTTTACTCCCAGAGGAGTGACTTGAAGGATGGACAGATTTTTTTTAAAAGAATTATTTATTTTCCTTCCAGAGGAGTGACATCTTATATGAGACTTGAAGGATGGACAGATTTTTTAAAAAAGAATTATTTATTTTATTATTATTATTATTATGTTTTATTTTCTATAGGGGGCAGACGCTCTTGCTAGAGAAACAGACACAGAGAGAGACGGAAGGAGAGAAAGAAAACCACCAGGTCTAGAATTCCAACTGCAGTTGGCCATGTGGGAGTCCAGTGCCCCAACTACCATGCCATCTGTTGGGTCCTGGACAGAATTATAGTAGATGGAAAAAAGGGTGGACAGAGGGTATCCAGGCCACGGAGAGGCTGGCGGCAGTTGGAAGAGAGCTAGCAGGATCCAGGCCTCTTCTAGTGCAGCTCCTAGTAGTGGGTAAGGATATACTGCACCCAAGTGAACTTCAACTATGCTTTCAGGAAGGTTGCATCCAAAGGATCAGGTGTAGGTTAGAATTGTAGCCTGAAGGTAAAGTCAGATCTCCAGGAAGAATGTCTTACTTTCTACATGTTAACTATATTACAAGTACAGTTCCAGACAGAGGGGAAAGAGCTAGTAAGGAAAGAGAAAATCAAGAAAAATAAGGCGTAGAATAGGAGTACGAAGTCCTGGATGGTACAGCAGACTCTCCTGACATCTACCTTCTTGACGTTCATGCTCAGCTCTTGTTTGGCCACATCCAGACTCCCATTACCATGCAGCACAGAGGTGGTATAAGGCTGCTGAACTGAGGGGTCAGCCCCCCAAATGAGCTAAAGTTGCCTTCAGTCAATAAGAAATCGTATCTGAAGAGCTCTACAATTCTTGACGGGGTTGGGAGAAGTGAGGCATGATTGTCTTGAAGTTTGTTGTCTTCTGGGTCTCAGTCTTGAGGTCTCCATGGATTTGTGACCTTGGGAGAGTCATTTAACCTCTAGGAGCCTGCCTTGCCTTCTCTGTTCAAGGGAGGCGGTGACCCTGCCTCATAGTCCACTATGTCCCTGCTGCATACAGTTGCTCCATTCCAGACTCTATCTCTCTGTCTCCATTCCTTCTCTTCTCTGACTGTTCCCACTTCCCTGCCTCTCTCCTGCTGTGGTTATTATAAGCTTGATTTATCCTGACACTATCCCTGTGATAAATGTAACTGGATGCCACTAATTAAAGCCAGCATATTTAAAGAGACTTTCTAATGATTCTGTAAAGAAGCTGAATGGTTTATAGGGATCATGTCCAAGAGGAAGATGTCCTAAAGTTTAAAACTAAAGACATTGTTGTAAACAGGCTCTGCATTATTAGGACAATGTACGAATTTTGTTGAGAGGGGTCGACTCTCTGCAACAATAAATGTACACATTCTTTTATAGGTTTCATTAATAGTCTTGTCTTGATTTACACTCGATACTCCTTTGGACACCTGTGACTGCTGACGTCTGGATGAGCACATGGTTCAGTGGAAACTACAGCTCCCTGAAGTACTTAGGTTCATGTCGTAGTCTCCTGTTGCCATTATTCACAAGAGCACATTTCATTGCTGCTTGGAATAGATGCACTGACATCCCAGAATAGAAAGTCTTGATACTGAAAACTTGTTAAGGTTACAGCCAGCCATTCATATTCCATAACATTGATAATGCACCAGGTTCTTGGTTTACAAGCCTCATGTACCATGTTGAAGAAGCTGAACGCACTGATTTTAAGATGATCTCGTGCCAAAGGGACTAAGTAAGTCTTTGGGTAAACTTCTTTTCTGATTTCCAAAGCTTATGTTAAAATCTGTGTGTAAATTTTATTTATTCTGGAGCAAGTTGTTATTTTTAAATGAGAAAGGCAGGGATAACTAAATGAAGGAGGGGCTTTTAGGGCATGCTGCCTGTGCTCTGTACAGCACATCTGAAATACCTGCGATGTGGTCTTATACAGCGCTTACACTCAGCGGTGAGAGGAAGAAAAGAGGCAGTTCAGAAAATTTATACTAAACCGGCCGCATTCAACCCCATGATGTGATAGTTTTCTTGGTTCTGCCACCCCTGTAACTTTAAAATTCCATTCTGTTCTCTGCTCGTTTTAAACACTCCTCACTCTCTTACTTTCTCGTTGTCTTATTGCTCCCTGTGTTTTGTTTGAACCCTTGACTTCCATGTATTTATTCCCCCCGCGACTCCCTGTCCTCTTTCGTCTCCCCACGTCGTGTCTCACAGGTCTTCCTTGGTTAAAATGTCCTTTTACTCATCAGCAGACTATTAGTTTGGTTCATTTTTAAAAAAATACTTCTCTTATTTGCCTTTTTTGGTTTTTGTTTTAATTTGCCAGGTGGTGTAGTGCATGCCAGAGAGAGAAGGGAAAGTGAAAAAGCACCCCCCTGGGAGGCATGGTCATGCCACAGTCCCTTCTCCATTTCTCCTTCCTGTCAGGATTTGGAGCATGCACACATATGCCTGGTCTATTTTTCAAGCTGCCAGGGCTGGGTCTGGAGCTGCATGGTTGGCCATATGGAATCCAGCTCTCTTAACTTCTAGGTAATGGGGCCAACTTTCTTCCCCTCACATGTTCTATTTCTAAGAATGAGCTTATGATATAACATTTGTAGCATATCCTGTATCATATATCACCAGGTGCTTTAACTGGATTATTATATTTAATACTAACAGAAACCCTGTGTAGTAACCTGTCCAAAGTTTCATAGCCAGGTAGAGGCAGAACCAGGTTTGGAATCCAGATGGTCTCATTCTGGATCTCATGTTCATAATCTATTTGATCACGTTGTTCTCTGAACTACGAAGTCCATGAGGACTTAATGATTACCAGAGATGTCACAGGCACCATGCAGACACACAAGACACTGCAACTGTAGTAGAGACCCCCTTCCTCCTGCACTTGAGAGATGTCATTGGAGAGGTGCTTCCATGGAATCTGGACATGCTAGTGCCTAAGTCTTTTCTAAACTCAGGGACATCTTTACCTCTACAGAGTGAGGTTCGAAGAGTAATTAAGAGTTTGCCAGCTAGGGAAAAAGGCATAAGGACACGAAATAGAAGACACGATACTGTCAGGAAGTGGCAACTCTGGCAGTGGCTGGGGAGGAGGCATATGGTGGGAGTTGAGTCATGGGGTGGGTTGGGGTCAGAGAGCCAAAAGCTTTGAGTGCCATGGTACAGAATTTAAACCTTATTCTTCTGTCAATCAGGAAGCTGGTGTGATCAAACCATCCTCCTCCTCTTGTATCCTTCCTGCCCACGTTGCCTAGTTCCTCAGAGGCTACTGGGGACCTGGAAATGCTGTGATCAGTAGCTGAGACCCCAAAGTCATCAGCTCAGAGAAAGTTTTATTGCCATGTTGTTGTAAAAACTAGTGTTTTCATACAGCCTTTTGATCTTTTGTCCTACAAAACTATTAAGTTAAATCCATAGCCATAAACAGAAATTTAATTTCATTCAGTGCTTATACTCTGAACTTGTGAGATTAGTACAGAGAATTTTCCAAAAAAGTTTTTACAGAAGCTTAAATGTATGACTTTTATGGTTTGTTTCCTCTTAATTGAATTTTTTGCGAGGGTAAGCATTTAAATGATCCTATGAAGTGAAGAAACACTTGGATACTAATGAGGTATAATCAGTGCTATATAAAATGCTTATTTATGGGACCAGGAGTTGGCATAGTGGCTGTGTCGCTGGACTCTCATGGAGTCTACCTCAGTTCGAGTCCCAGACTCGATGGCTTAAACTCATGCCAGGCGCGTGTGCATACATGCCCAAGATCCCTAGAGGAGAAGGGAAGAGAAGGGATTGTGGCGTGGTCAAACTCCCTGGGGGGTGATTTCTTGCTTTCTGTCTTTCTGTCTCTCCCTCTGTCTTTCTGGCGAGTGCACGTGCCCTAGGGCAAAAAAAAAAAACTCAAAATTTTTAAAAATAAATAAAATGCTCATTTACTTTCATTAATTATTAAAATTAACCTTCAGAAAACAAACATCTTTCATAATGTAGTTTTTTCCTCAAAAACTATTTTTTAGCTATTTTTTTTGGTTTTAACAAAATGGCTAGATATGGGCCCAATGTATTAATTTATTTTTTATTTTAAACCCATTTTCCCCCTACTTTCAGTCAGAAAAGTAATCAGAAGGTATCATATTAACATTTCAGTGCAGTTATAAATGCATTGTCCTCCTTTACAATAGGAAAAGTGAATTAGCAGCTGTCAAAACAGTTGAATAAAATGGATATACATTGAGATTCTTATTTATTCTTCTTCAATTTCACCATAGAGAGACAGAGAGAGAGGGAGAGTGAAAAAGCAACCTACCAGGTCCAGGACTCAAACCATGGTCAGCCATGTGGGAATCCAGTGGCCATTAACCACCATGCCATCTGCCAGCCCCCCAAAATAATTTTTTATATCTAGTTTTTTTTAATCTAGTTTTATTCTTATGATTCTTTCACTGCAACTCCCTAAAGACCTCGTTTGATACTTTGGAAATGGTGACTCCCATCAGGATCTGTCACCACCGAGTCAGTGATGGTCTTTTGTTGCCACATTTCCTCAGTTTTCTTAGATCACACTGAGGAATGGTTTTAGAAATGTTGTCTAATATTAATATTAAATATAGCCTAACCCCATGCTATTTTCTTTTAAATAGAGCTTTTAAGCATATGAGTAGTGTACGTAATGGAAACAATGTTTAGGAGTACTTCAGAAAGAAAGAATTACTTCCATACTAGAGTATTTTGCAACTTTGTGGGATGTCTTACTTGTCTAAATCAGAGATTCATGAGTACTTTAGAAGTCATTTCAATGCACGGTAGTCCTTTAAAAATTACAAATAAGTTGGAGGCAGTTTGTTTTCAGAACTTATTCTGAGAATTTTATTGTTCCACATAATTAAGGTAAGTAGCACCATCCTGGGGTCCCTACACCAAAGTCAGCCAGAATTCACTGAGGTACGTGACCACTGAAGGCTTTCCATAGAGCATGTTTTTAAGTATTTAAAATAGTTACCACGTAGGACCTGGAGACCTTTGGGAAGTCCATAAAGTTTATAATTATACCTCCAGACACACCCCCTGCTCAGCTGCTCAAGTACTGAATCAACTTTACAGTGTTCTTTTGTTAACAAAATCAATGTGGCTGAGGTACAGGATTGTAGTAAGACACAATTCCTTGTGCACAGACATTTATAAAGTAAGATACTAATAATAATTACACAGGCCTTTTTGTGATAGTTCTATAACCAGGCTAAGAAGGCTTTGTGAACTAGTGTATTTTTGCATACCATGGGTTGGTGCTACCTGATTATGGTACTAAATGATCAGAGTTCTTTGTCCTGGTATCATTCAATTCTTAGACTTCACATTTTTTTATTTTATTCCATGATTTATTAAAAGATCTCACAATCTTTTGTAACTATTCAAAGTTTCACAGCTAATGATAATCAGAGCTAATAACAGATGTTCATTTATGTGTCACATATTCGTCTAAACCTCTAATAGTGTGTTACTTAAACCTCTCAATGAAGTAGTGAGGTAGAGACTTTTACTATCTTCTTTTACAGATGAGGAAACTGAGGCTAGGAAATATTACCCAAGCTCACAAACTAGTAGTAAGTGGTAGAACAAACAGGTATGTATGTAGGTAGCTAGAGAGAGGGAGGGATGGAGGAAAGGAAGAGTAGACTCAGAGTGAGAAAGGATGTTGCTAAGGGATCTAATAGCTGATTGGCTGCTGCTATGGTCTAGGTATTACGTTAGACGGTAAGGAAACAAAGATGTACAAGACTCAGGCCCAGCCCTCATGGAAATTGCATTTGGTCATGAATTGTCATGACATAAATACTGTCATATTTCTTAATGGCATTTCAGTCAGTGTTGGGCCTCATATCCCACAGTAGTCCCAGAAGGAGCATGTAGGCTAGCCCATGGATCCTCGGCATATAGTAGACTGGACCATCTAGGTCCAGTAAGTATATTCTGTGGTGTTTGCATGAGGATAAAAGCACCTAACAGCACATTTCCCAGGGCATATCCTCATTGTTACATAATACGTGAGTGTATAGTGATGCAGTGTGCACATTATATATAATAGATGTATGTACACTCAGTGAAAAGAAATGAGAGGGAGATATCACACTCGGAAGGCTGAGGTTAGGGTTATTTCACAGAAGAGATGGCTTCCTCTGAAAGATGACCAGAACATTCTTTGAGGTAGGGACCCTGTGTTGTTTGGCATTGTACCTCCAGATACCTAACAGGTTCTCAGGCTGTAACGAGCGCTCAGTAAGTGTCGGATAGGTCAGGTCGATGGTGGCGGTCTGGCTAGCTGAGTCATGTGGAGGAAGAGCAAGGGGAGGGATGGATGTGCTGGCTGAAAGCCACAGCAGATATGGTCAGCCATGCGGCTGTGGAGTGCTCTAAATCCTATCTGCACTTCAAGGGCCTAATAAAAATTTCACTTCCTTCAAGAAGCTTTATCAGCAACTGACACACTTAAGTCTGTCCTTTCTCCAAAGTCTTGCTTGTGCTAAATCAGATTGCATTGAGTCACCTATTTGACTATTACTTTGTGTTGTTACTTGACTTTTCCAGATTGTCCTTTGATTCTTGGAGTGCTAATCTTCTCATTGATAAGAAAGAATATGGAAATACATTGAGATCAAAAGAATTATACAAAAGCACTTAAGCAGTTAATGACAGGCCCAGGACTGAGGCTGTGGCCCAAGACCAATCCATGCTAGCCAGTGCTCCTCCTGTTCTCTGAGCTCAGTCTTGAGTTTGTGGAAGCGAGGACTGTGTCTTCCACTCACTGTGCCCCACAGGGCTGCTCAGAAGCATTCATGAAAGAAAGAATGAATGCTACTTTGGCAATCTGAGTAATATCAAAATGGTGCAGTTTCCAGCCATTGAAAAATAGCATCTAGGGAATTAAATATCTAGAAAATACGATCTCAACTGTAAGATACATTTGTGCAGGAATATTATCAGAAGAGCAACTGCAGGAAAGAATCTTCCTCTTTCACCACAAGTACTCAGGAACGTGGTATTCGAGTCCTTCCTTTACTTAAACCTCCCTCGAACAAACTGATCAGCTTTACCTATCCTGCCAAGTTAAACATGGATTGTTTATTTTGAAGTTGTGATTTGAACTTAGTCTTAAATTACTTTCCAATACAAAATATCATTTTCTTAATGTAATAAGTTTCACTTCACAGTGACATATTTAAGGATGAAAATTACATCCTGCAGTGCCCTTGAAATTGCTCGTTGAGAATTTCTTCCCTAATTCAAAAGGAGGGTTAGAAACTCTATTGTCACCAGCATCCTCATCAGAGACTTAGATGAGGTGAAACCCTCTGAACACATTCTAAAGTGGGTACTGGGGAAAAAAACTTAAGAATAGGGCTATTGCTCAATACGTACAACCATGATTTAGAGAGGATTAATTTACTACACAGAAAGCAACACAGTAGACCCTTGCAGTTCATTGATTTAACACTTGTAGATTAAGTATTCATGAAACGGTGACCTGGAAGGTCCATGACACATAGTAATTTGTAATCAAATTGGGTGTGCCGTGAAGCACCTATGTACAAACAAAATACTCAGCTGGTGACAAGTCAACTGCCCAATTGTTTTTAGCTCATTATCACATATGGAGGAAGTCATGAACTGGTCTTTATAAAGGAAAGCTGTCTGCTAAAGTTGGTGATGAGAATGAAGAGGAGTAATGAAGTACTAGAAAGTGATTTTTTTTTTAGCAGAAAACAGAAATCTGGGACGAATTTAAAAACTGGCATGTTGTATTTGGCAGTAGATAGAGTCTCTGAAATGCATGCTACGGAACCAAGAGCAATTTCTGGAAATGCTCCATGAGTGTATTGACCAGAGTAAAATTGCCTGTCTAGGGCAGTTGTAATATATGGCATGGCACACCAATAAGAGTGTTTGCAAGCACCTCAGGACTTAAATCCTAAGTCTGCTGTGTTCCCATCCCTTTATATAGGATGCGCAGTAATGATATGTTGACTGAATAGTCTTTTGAATTACACTCATTAATCTCGAAGGTCAGTTGAGATGTCTCAAATCTCTTGTTTAAAGCACTAAGAGCACATAAATTTGTAGCCTGTATCATCAGCCACTTGTATCAAACACTGTGTATTGTTTTAAAAAAATGGCTGATGGAATTCTATTAGCTTCCTTCCTAGGAGGAAATCATCTTGAATAAAGAAGACAGTGGAAAACTAGTATCTCCAAGTAGAACTGGGAATTGGGGCAGTAATAAGCCTAGACCTTGGGACTCTGGGCAGTGGTCAAGGGGAAAAGTCCCTTCTAAATCTGTTGTTTAAAGTAGAATAGAAAGTTACATATAGCCAGTCCTTCTAGCTTCCAGTTTTACTAAAGAATACTAGTGGGTTTCCCTCCCCACCCCCTTGTCATATCTGACCTCCTCTGAGGTTCCTTTTTATATTGAAGTACTTTTTCCTTCAAGACAAATTCATACTTTTAGTTATAACACAGAGAGAGAATAGCAGTGACATAAAGTCTGAACTTCACAAGTGGCTTTTCTAGTAATGAGAGTAGCTATGGTTTCAAGACAGGAAAATAGTAAAGGAAGAGAAGAAAATGGCGAATGGTGACTCTGTTTTCAGCTGGAAGCCCGAGAGCTGCAAGGCCCTCTCAGGATTGAGCAGGCAGAAGCACACACTCAGTCTCAGGCAGTCTTTCAGCCATCACAGGAGAAGATGTCCAGGTAATTCAGGCCCTGTGCAGAACCAGAGGGCAGAGCAAGAACAGAGAAGCACTGTTTAAACTGAGAGTCAGCCATGGCAGTGTGATGGGGTTTTGCAGACAGAAGAGCTTTCAGAAGTAGACATCACTCCACGCCAAGGCCCTGGAAGCACATCTACAACTTCCCATGAGTCATTCTACCATCTTCAATCCTGAAAGGGCCTGTCTGTTCTCACTAGTTCTACTACCTGGGCTTCATCTTCTGGATAGGCTAACTTCCTGGGGTTTAGATTGTTACAATGAAGTCCCCATGGCATGGAGGCCCTACTGTGTTTCTCGTGGGAGCCGTCTCCATCTGGGGCTCCATCCCAGCAGGCCTGCCATCTCTGTTCCTCCCATTCCTAGCATATTTGTTCACCACATCTCCAAGGGCGAGGCTCTGCCTGTGTGGGTGGGTGGCCTGTCAGCACTTGGCCAGTGGACAGCACCACAGCCCTCCTTGGACAGAGATTGCTCTTCTGACCTTTCTTAAGCACTCCATATATAAAGGAGGTTTTAGTTTTGCCTCAGTTGGAATAGTTAGCTGATTTAATGATAAAGAAGCCTCTCTCTCCTCTCCCTCTCCCTCTCCCTCTCCCTCTCCCTCTCCCTCCCTCCCTCTCTCTCTCTCTCTCTCTCTCATGTTTGATTTGCACATGTGTTCACTGGAGGAAGAGAGAGGGAACACCCTGCATGAGGGATGGTCATGCCACAATCCCTTCTCTTCCATTTCTCATTTGGGGATTTTTGGGTACACACACCCAGTAGGTGTGCTTCAAGCTGCTGAGACCAGGAAGTGAACTATACAGTCAGCCATGTAAACTCCAGCTGCACCAGCTAGTCCCAAATATATATATACTTTTACTGACAAAAGTTGATTGATTTTTCTTTTTAAAGAGAGATTTTTGCTATAGCGCGCGTATGCTCACTGGAAAGAGAGAGTCGGAAAGTAAGAAATCAGTTCCCCCCCAGGAGGATGGGCACACTGCAATTCCTTCTCCATTCTCCCCCTGGAATTTTGAGCATGCACACACACACCCAATGTGTGTTTTAAGCCACCAGGTCCTGGACTTGAACCATAATTGACTGCATGGGAGTCCAGTGATGTAACCGTTACACCATCCACTGTTCCTGATTGATTGATTTTTTTTTTTTTTGAGAAT
>NW_006159810.1:1091017-1103390 GCF_000334495.1 Tupaia belangeri chinensis
TTTAACCCACCGGCTCGGGAACACGAACCGCGGTTGACTACGTGGGAGTCCAGCGACATAGCCATTACGCTAGCTGCTGGTTCCCCCTGATTGATTGATTTTTGACAGGGTTTACCATGTTGGGATCCTCCTGCCTCAGCCACCTAGCTACCTAGGACCATGGTACACCTGGCCTGTTTAAGTTGGGCCAGGAACTGAACTTTAGCCTCTGCCTCTGGGCAGCAGCAGCAGCAGCAGCTTTGTGATGCATGCATGCCCCTGTGACTAAGCCATAATTTTTAAATAAGATTCTAAGCAATTTTAAATATTATGTAAAAGAGTGAATAAGCATCAAAGAAGATGCAGACTTCAGACTGAGGGTTAGGATGATGACCATCCTGGTAGAACCAGTGCAGGATTCCCCAGGAGACCTGGCTCTCCTCCCCCTCCCTTTGACACTTATTAGGTGACTCTTGGCCAAGTCATTTGTTTTCTTTTGTTTGTTTGTTTTAAGCCAGTGTTTTCTTCATTCATAGCTAAACTTTCTCACTGAATAAACCTTTCTTCTCCTTTGTCAAGTAAGTCCTGTAGAAAGAATTATTCCTACATTTTTAGGCAAGAACTAGCATATTAATTCCTCTACTCCCTTGTAATTAAACCTTCAAATCTCCATTTCTTCTTCTTCCATACTTTAATTGTGGGAAGGATTAAATTGATTTGTTAACGTCTGAGTTATAGAACATTTCAAAAGACATGTATGTAGGCTTTCTGCTAAAAGTGCCACATGTACAGGAAATCTTTTGACAGCCTTGAAAATGCAAAAGGGGGCTGGAGCTTGGGAGCAGTGCTCGTGCTGGGGACACACTCACTTAGGCAGAAGCTGTGACCTCTTCTTGCCACAGAAGCCTCAACAGTTTGCCGGTTTGCTCCATTGCACTCCTCCCTGAGTTCTTTCTCCGGCCTGAGGTGGTCAGCTCCATGTAGGGTACCGTCAGATGTAGAAGAGGATGTGATTGGCTGGGTCCTCTGTTGTTCAGGTTCATCAAGCACGTCACTGTCCCCTATACCTGGAGACAGCTCTATTACATATCTATAGACTAGAGAGACAGGGAATAGCAGCTTTGCTTAGGGACAGGAAAGAAGATGGGACAGATTACAAGAGATCAAAGTTTTCAGGTAGATATGGTCTAAAGCAGCCATCCTCAAAGCCTTGCATCTGGACAGCAGCATGAGGAACCTGGGATTTTGGTGGCAGTATGCATCCTTGGGCCTCACTCCAAGTCAACTAAATCTATAACTCGGGATGCGACTCAGCTACCTGTGCTGGCAGGTGACATGGTGGTTACAGTTCTGAACTCCCACATGGCCAACTACAGTTCAAGTCCTAAACCTGGTGGCTTGCTTTCTCACTTTCCTACTCAGTCTTTCTCTGATCAAATTTAAAAATAATAATCATAAATAAAGCTAAATAAATAATTGATTTTTTATTTAAAAAATGGTCTCTAGCATGCTATGGTTTGAAAAGCACTGGCCGAAGGAGTGTTGGAAAGCCTGCTAGTGGTAGTTACCTTGAATATATTCTGATAGGAGTTCTGGGTTCAGAAAAACTTCAGGCAGAGGTGAAAGGCCAGGCAAGAAGAAAGGCGAGGAGACAGTCTCTTCAGAGAGAGGAGGTAGGGGAGCTGGGGTTCTTGTGATGCTCCTGAGGGGAGTCTAGATACCATACCTGTGTGGTCCCAGGGCAGGTCTGCCTAATGCTTCCATTTAGGTATGTCCCATCTGCCACACGTGCAGAGTTCCTTTGGATAGCCCCGTGTACAAGCTGTGATTCTTCAATCACTGCAATTTTTGCTGTGGATGGAGGCACTATAAACCAGTCCAGTGACTATAGGAAGGAAAGACCCCTGCTTGCTTCCGCTCAGGGCAGCTTTGAACCAGGAGCCAAGCCCTTTAATGGCCATGAAGAAAAAAAAGTATCATTTCCATGTAAGGGCTACCAAGAATATAAGCGCCCTTTTACTAAATTATTTATTTTTTGAAACATCTTTTCCATTTTGGTAGTTGAAGTTTGAAAAATGTTTGGAGTACTATAATTATCATTTCTGGGAAAAAATACACATCACAGTATTTTTGTTTTTGCTGCAGGTCAAGTTGTAGTTCAGGACGGAAAGTAAACACCTCCCTTTGCTCAGCTGCAGCTCGCATATTTGTAGTCTCTGGGAGCCGTCTTGGCAGTCGTGGTGGATGAGGGTTTACGCAGTGGGTACACAAAGGACACAAAGACAGCATAGAAACCTGGGTCTTTTCAGGGGCTGGCCCAGCACTAGTCTGATTAGCAAGTTTGTGCTGGAGCCGGAGGGAATGGTCTGGTAGGGTGGAGAGACCATCAGCTAGAGTCACGGAAGGGAACAAGGCCACTCTCAGAGACACCGACTCCCACTGGGCAGCGGGTCCGTGGAAGTGCGTTCTCACCAGGGAGGGCCTTCGCTGTGCAGATGTAAGTGTTGAGAGGCCTTTGTTTGGTTTGGGAAGTACTCATTAATGTCAGGTGCCCTCTTGTCACTTGGACAACTTTGTAACCAGGGCCCATGCACACATCGCGAATGTAGAAATAGCTGGGGAAGAATCTCTAGGGAAGACTTCCTGGTTAAGGGGCTTCCTTCCTTCTCTCCACATGGAATGATCATCTCAAAAAGTGCTCTTTGGCCTGCTAGTGGCATGGTGGTTAAGGCAGCTGGATCCCACATGGCTGACTGTGGTTCGAGTCCCGGACTCAGTGGCTTGAAAAATACATTGAGCGCCTGCCCAAAAATCCTAGGAGGGGAATCCAGAAGGGATTGTGCCATAGCCCTCCCCCTGGAGGTGGTTTCTCACTTTTCCTCTTTCTGTGACTTTCTGTTGAATGTCCATACCCTATGGCAAACTGTTTTTAAAAATGCTCTCAAAAATTGCTTTTATTTAATAGAAATTTAAAAAGTTACAGAAGCTAATCTAGAAGCGACACTTGGGGAAAAATCTTTGATTTTCATGTCTGTGTGTGGGGTGTACTAAATTGTGTGTGTGCCGAGGGGTGGGGGTCTCTACCTGTGTATGTGTGTGTTTCATGATCAAATGTTCAATAATCGAACATTTAAGGATCACATCTGTGTTAGGCATTAGATTTATATCAGAAAACACAAGGACCTGAGATTTCTGTGTGCGCATGTGTGTGTATGCACATGTATGGCTACACATATGCACATATAAAATATGACTTGTTTATTACTATATACCATAGTATGGAAAGGTGTTATATAAAAGATGCATATATTCTTCTATCCTCCAAAACATCTTATAGATTAAGGTTTTTTTGAAAATTTGAAGCTTGTTTATTTTTTCCATGAACTAGAGAGAGAGAGAGAGACCAACAGAGACAGCAAACCTCCAACAAGGTTTTAACGCTGCTTTCCATCCCAGATCACGGGTACACCCAGAAATACGTGAACCTTCCCACGCAGGTCAGCTGCACAGAGTCACATTTTACTGCTGTGCCCCCCTTTGGCCCCTTGAATGGTCTGTCACTTATTGTTAGGTCCTTTTAACATCGAAATTAGGTGACTCATCAAGATTCACAAAGGGGTTATAAGACATCTCTGATGTCTGTCTGACTCAAAACCTCTTTCTAGTAATTAATGATGATGATGTCAAGAGCTGCTGTCTATTGAGTGTGCAGATGTGCCAGCTGTCGTAGGGCTACTTGTAAAATATATTACCTCGCCCAGCCCATCACGACCTTGTGGAAACTGTGATCTAGAGAAGTCAAGAAACTTGTCTAAGGTCACACAGTTGGTGTCAAGAGCCAAGTTTGGACATAGTTCTTCCTAGATCTTCAGCCTTTATAGTAAACCAGTAGCCATATTGACTTTCATATTAAAAACAGATAAAAGCTAGCTCAAAGTAACCTCTCATAAATGACAAGTAAGTGGTTCAAACAAGTAGTTTATCTTCAGTGGGGGAAAAAAAAAAAGGAGGAGGAGGGAAAGGCAGAAAAAATAAATGGCCTAAATATTTGTTCAAAAATCTATTTATATCTTTGGCCAAATGGATTTTTTCAGAATGTGCAAAAGCCTCATGAGAACTACCAGTTGAACAGTTCAGTAGCCTGCTGCTGGTTATTTTCTGCTGCTGTCGTCAGCAAGGACAGAACAGCAACTGCGTGTTCTCACCACCTGCCCTTTATTCATACTGTTCAGCACCCACTTTTCAGTCTGGATATATTGTTTTAATCACATAAATACAGTTGCTTTCAGGAGCCTCGGAGGCCCTCAGATCAGTGTGAATTAGTCTTCAATTTTTCCTAAGACTTATGAAATCCCTAGGCCACCTCTGGGACTCAGAAATTCATTGATGATAATATTGGTATCACTGTTTCTGTTACTGAATTACTGTTCCTTTTCTTTTTAAAAATCATACAAGATTTTTAAAAGAGATATTTCATTTGTTATTATTATTAATTTGACCAGAGAGAGACAAAGGGAAAATGAGAAAACAAGTCACCAGGTCCAGGACTTGAACCGTGGTCAGCCATGTGGGAGTCCAGCACCTTAACCACTGTACCACCTGCTGGCCCCCCAATATCACATTTTCTACGGTGTTACTAACACCCCAGGGTCCTAACAAGTACTCGAGTTTTAAGAGCCCATGACTGGCCACTCTTTTAATTCAGCAAGCATTGGCTGGTCTTCTTTGAATAAATAGGGCCACGTCCTTGAAACCTGATTTTACAGGAAGGGCTTGTGAACTTTGGACTGGAGGGTGCTCGTGGTAGACACCAACCATTGCCAGCCCCTCATTTTACAGATGGGAAAAACCAAACCCTTCATTTTTATATATTTAAAATCTGACTATTTCTTCAAAGTAGTGTTACAAATAAAGGAGAACCACATTACAACATCCTCAGTGGAGCAAACGCTGAAGTATGGGAAGCATCTACCCACCCCAAAGTCACAGAATCCTTCAGCAAAAGAGAGGTTTTGTTTGTGTTCTATAATGACTCTTGCCTTCCGTTAAACACCACCCTGGAGAGTTCTTCATTTCTAATGTTTATTCCTCTATGACATTTTCAAGCTGTTATGAATAGTCTTGTGTTGAGCTGACTATATAAATTTAGTTCATTGAAGTTTTCCTCATTAGTCATTTGTCCCATTCTCTAATAATTTTTATTCCTTTTTTGTGGGCTAGTATTTATGGAGACAAAGGGAAAATGAGAAAACAAGTCACCAGGTCCAGGACTTGAACCGTGGTCAGCCATGTGGGAGTCCAGCACCTTAACCACTGTACCACCTGCTGGCCCCCCAATATCACATTTTCTACGGTGTTACTAACACCCCAGGGTCCTAACAAGTACTCGAGTTTTAAGAGCCCATGACTGGCCACTCTTTTAATTCAGCAAGCATTGGCTGGTCTTCTTTGAATAAATAGGGCCACGTCCTTGAAACCTGATTTTACAGGAAGGGCTTGTGAACTTTGGACTGGAGGGTGCTCGTGGTAGACACCAACCATTGCCAGCCCCTCATTTTACAGATGGGAAAAACCAAACCCTTCATTTTTATATATTTAAAATCTGACTATTTCTTCAAAGTAGTGTTACAAATAAAGGAGAACCACATTACAACATCCTCAGTGGAGCAAACGCTGAAGTATGGGAAGCATCTACCCACCCCAAAGTCACAGAATCCTTCAGCAAAAGAGAGGTTTTGTTTGTGTTCTATAATGACTCTTGCCTTCCGTTAAACACCACCCTGGAGAGTTCTTCATTTCTAATGTTTATTCCTCTATGACATTTTCAAGCTGTTATGAATAGTCTTGTGTTGAGCTGACTATATAAATTTAGTTCATTGAAGTTTTCCTCATTAGTCATTTGTCCCATTCTCTAATAATTTTTATTCCTTTTTTGTGGGCTAGTATTTATGGAAAAAACAAAGTATTAGGTAAAATTAATTTTTTTGAAATTGATCATTTATCTAAATCTTTTGGCCTTGTCTTTTTGACAGAATTTTTTTTACAAATTCATTGTTACATTTTGAAATTTACTAAGGTGTGTGGACATATAAATATAATTATTTAAGTGGCAGATCTCTCTAGGAGTAAAGTGAATGAATGTGTTTTCCTGGTGTGAATTAACAGGTGATGAAATAAAATGTCCCCGTGCCCCAAATTCTGGCAAACACTGTTAACTACGGTTTAAAATTCTGTAGTGTGCTCATAGGCCACATCCTAGATCTGATTCTCCTACCCACACTGCCCCTCTACTCAGCCACCCGTCATCAGAGGCAAAACCTGAAGCCTTAATCAGCTTTTTACCCTCCTCCCAGGAAGCTGTGACCTTCTCCAGGAAGATTCCAAGGAAGAGTGTTAGGTCAGAAGTCCGAAGAATTAAAGCAGTTTTGAATGTCCTGGGAGTGTGGAGGATGGGGTGGGAGTGTCTGAAACAGTGGATCATCCATGACTGCACCTTGAGGTCACCTGGGGAACTTCCAGAACTACCAGAAACAGGGGTCCCATTTCCAGTAATTCTGATCTAATCGGCCTGGGTATACTCTGAACTTCTTGATTTTTTAATGTCCCCCATGAAATTCTAATGTGCAGCAGGGATTAAGAATCCTTATTTTAACACAGAATGCATGAGAATCACCTGGAGGATTTATTTAAACAAAGATTGCTGAGCCCCACCTTCAAGACTTTCTGATTCTGGAAGTCCAGTGAGGGGCTTTAGAATTTGCATTTCTGGCAATTTCCTAAAAATTCCGATGCTGCTGGGGTCCAGGGATCATTGTTCAGGAACCACCATTCTAGAGCAGTTCATCTCAAACTTTGCCTCTTGCTGAAATGTAGATTCTGATTCAGCAGGTCTGGCAGGAGGTCTGAATTTCTGCATTTCCAATGTGCCCAGGTGATGCTTTAGCAGCCCATCCAGGGGCCACACTTTGAGTTGTAGCACTTGAGGTTACTGAAGCATCATTACCAACCCAGTCTGCAGTAATATCCCGTGTGTAGAAAAGCTGCGTGGTCCAGGAGATTACTAGAGGTACTCTGGGGTTCAGCCTCCAGCTTGGATCACTTTGTGTCAGGCAGAGAGCGGAAGGGCTTGGTGTTTGACACAGAGCCAGCCACCATTTGTGAGGATATTTGAACATGCCCTTGGTGAAGCCCTGCTGTCAATGGGAACCTCACTGTGAAGATTCGCCGTTTGCTTGAAGGAGTAGGCAGTGGCTCTCATCCTTAATCACACAATAGAACCCCCTGGGAGGTATTGGAAGAAATACTGATGCCCAGACTCCTTCCCCAGAAATTCTGATTTAATTGGTTTTGAGGTTGGATACAAGACAGTGGTATGTTTGAAAGCTTTGTGAGTGATTCTAATGGGCTGGCCAGGGCTGAGACACACAGACACACAGAGTTAAAGTATCACATACTGCATTCTTACAGACTATTTCATTTTTTTTCCTTTATAGTTGGCTAAATTCTTTTCTACTGTGATGCAAACTAACTTTGTTAGGTAATTGAAAATAATTCAATATGGCATTTTCAAGAAACCACCAAGACAAAACTCTATGAAGATTCCATTGCTGTGAAATTCTAAATTCAGAGTCAAAGAGAGCGCTGGGAAAGTACAGTGGGTGTTTCTGAACGAGCCGAAATATGAAATATTTCTGGGACTGTATCAACAAGCCTAATTTTTTCCCCTTGGGGTTATGATTGTACGGAACAAGTCTTCACAGCGAAGCTTGCCAAAAAAGGTTATGATAAAATCATGGAATGTGAATGAAAAGAATTCGCAGTGTAACTTTAAAGGAGCCAGCCTCTAAATTTAAAAATGCAGGGATGACATATGTATTGCATTTGTAATAGAAGTTTCCAGAACAAAATAATGCTGGATACAAGAAAGCTTGTCCTTTTATCATGTGATGTCTCTAAGGCTGAAAAACGAATAAAATAACATAGCCAAGAAGAAAGGGATGAGGATTGACCAAAGACACTGAACCTCTCTATCTTCGCAAATTAATTTTCTATGCTGTGTTTGAACAAAAATGTAGCCATTGACTAAACATGCAGATACCAGAAAAACTAAGAAAGCTGGGGCCCCTTTCACTTTTGGCATTATGAACTAGTGGGAAACTTGTGGGCTTCGGCAGTTCCACTTTTTGCTTTTGACCCTGTCCAAGTTTCTTAATCGCTCCCTGTCTCTTCATCTGTCAAGGAGAGATGAACATGTAATCTCTTCCTCACATGGGAGTACAAGGGTGTATGTGCTCGCACATAGTTAGAAGAGATTTCTTTCATTTCTCTAGTCTGACCATGAGAACCGAATCCTTAATAAGAAATGTTATCCCTCAGAATATTTTTGTGTCTTTATTAATATTTTATACTCATTCATTATACCATCCTAGATTCTTCTTCATAACAGGAAAATGTATTTTTTCTACTTGGAGAGTAGAGTGTTACCTTAGAACCTTATATTCTTGCTTTAATCTGTGTCTGGAATGTGTTGCCCTGGTATTTGCATTCATTCTGCTTTCTTTCACTCCAGTCTCTGTGTTCAGATGCCAGTCCTCAGAGAAATCTTGCCTCACTCACCCAGCTAACACAGTGCACTCCCATTGCTGAATGTGCTCCAAAGCCTTGATCACCACCTGGCACTGTGCTGTGCAGCCCTTCATTTAATGTCTGTCTCCCCTAAATTGTAAATTCAGGAAGACAAGGACTTTGTTTCATTTCCTGCACCTAGAATGGAAGTCATTCAGCTAGTATCTGTCCACTGAATGAGTAAAAGAAAAATTGAAGGAGACTTCATAGACTGCACTTGAGCTGCCATGAGGACTGTCTCTGTATTAGCAAGTGGTTGAGGGTCCCTGCAGTACTCTAGGCCTTGATGCCAGTTAGTGCAGGACTTTGCGTATAATGTACACCAAAGTGAGGTGTGTGCAAAACGGGCATCTCAAGCTCTTTTTCTCTTAACTTTATGCTCTACCTACTAAATTCTGTAATATCCAATCTAATCCAAATCAGAACTTCCTGAGTTATCTCTGAAGTAGTGAGGACTCCTAAAGATTCCCTTAAAATGGCATGAGAGTGTGCACCTGCACGCATGTATGGATAAGAGAACAGATTAGGATTGACTTTGAGAAAGGATACAATACCCAAGAGCACCAACTTTGTAGTTAACTTCCTAAATTTTACTGGTCCGTTTTATGCGGCCTGTTTTCCATTTGTAAGGGTAAAGCATTTTTTAAAAATTAATTTATTTATTTTTCATTTCATCTTCTTTTATACATTAAATCATATTATTTGTCTTACAAAGTGGATAGTTCAACAGGTGAACATTTCTCTGTAATACACTTGATAAAACTACAAAATATCTTCAACAGATAATACCATATTTCTTTGTGACATTAATACTTTGCCTCCCTATTTTTCTTCTAAATGAGAACTACCATATAATCCAGCAATCCCACTCCTTGGTATCTATCTACCCAAAGGACAGAAGAGTACTTAATTGGAAAAGTGCTTGCACATCGATGTTTATTGTGGTACCATTCACAATTGCTAAGTCATGGAAACAACCCAAATGTCCACGAACAGATGAATGGATAGAAAAACTGTGACAAATATACTCAATGGAATACTATTCAGCCCTAAAAAACAACAAAACCCTGGCTTTTGACGGGATGTGGATGAATATGGAAGACTTACTGCTGAGTGAAGCAAGTCAGGACATGAAGGAGAGGCATTGTATGTCCCAACTTAATATATACCGAGTGTCTGCACTCTATGACTGAAACTGATTCACTAAAGGATATAGAAACACAGTATATAGATGTAAATACCAGATATAGTATGTATGTGTGCAAGAGGAGGGTCTGAGGAAGGGCACAGCATATTTGTTGTTATTTTAGGTGACCATTTCAAGAGATTTAGAAATAGAAGGAAGATGTTAGTGTCAGATGTGTGGGGCTCTACAAAACTTAAAGAGAACTAAGAATCTGGCTGATAAATAAAAAATTTATCTTGCCTTTATCTTTTGTCTTCCCATCTAGTAGTTTTTCATTTGCCTTTGTGTTTTACTTAAATCTGTGTGTAAGTAGAAAATCTTGAATGCATTTGCTACTCGTAGGTCATGATTTTACTTTTCTTGTTAACATGTGGACCTGAAGGTCTACAAATAGCCCAGATTCAGTCACACAGGTAAAGTGACCGGGAGGATTCAGAGAACCTCCTTTCCATTATTACTGTGAAATCTTTGTATACTGGGTGACCTTGTCAGTATTCTAAGTGCTAACCTGTTAAACGAAGATTAATACTATGATGAAAGCAGGTTGACCTTGTCAGTATTCTAAGCGCTAACCTGTTGAAGGAAGATTAATACTATGATGAAAGCAGCTTATTTTCCCATAATTACTTCTGTTACAAGTGTTATTGTCACTTTAGTCATTCTTTATCTGGGGCAGGATTTTTTTAAAGATGCCTGTTGCAGTGTTGCCAGGGCAACCAGACTTAACAGCTCATTAATTAACTTACCTATTATATATAGATTTGTTAGACATCATAGAGAAAGAGTTGGAGAAACTTCTTTCCAAATACAATTAAAAATGGGAAAGTAGTGCCAGAAAAGCCTTTTAATTGGAAAATTCATGGTGTGGCTATAGCTTCCTCCTTATTTTCTTCATGGAAGAAAGATAGAATAGATACATAGACGAATAAATAAAATCCACTGGGAGAATTTATTTCAAAGCAGACTGAGAAGGTATCAGAACACAGTTCCTGACACAGTGGTAACCGTATTGGTTTGACATGCTGGTGACTGGTTGTGGGGAGGGACTTCTGCATGGCCAAGAGTTGTGGGTAGTCAGTTGAGAGGTGACAGAAGAATGAAAGAAGAGAAAAATAAAACTAAGATAGTAACAATTACAAAAGAAGAACGGTATAAACGTTAGAAATCCTAATTCTTTGAAAGCATCATTTTACCGTTTGCCAAGTCTGTGTAACAGACTTGACATTTATGCCTGCTAGTCGTGAGGTTAACCACATACCTTTGAAAACTTAAAGTACAGACTGTTCATCATACAAGGAGAAGCCACTGGCTCATAGTGGGAGATTTTTACAGATCTCTCTTGGAAATGAGATCAGAAGTAAAGTATAGGTGAGCTGAATGTCATAATTAAGAAGCTCAATTTAATACATATGCAAGATTAAGCAGAAGATACGTGTTCTTTTCAAATACCCAAAGGTACGTGTACTTTTCACTTAGTTGGCTCTAAGTCCATTTTTCAAAAATGTGTACTTTTCACTTAGTTGGCTCTAAGTCCACACATACAGAAATGTACCCCCCCCCAATTTTTTTTAACTCAAATTAACAAAAGAAGGTAATTGTGCAGTCCACATTCTCTGACAAGGCAATGAGACTATAAATTAAAATCAAAAGGAGACCAGCCCAGTAGCACAGTGTTAGGCACTGTGCAGAAAAAGCTATAGCTCACATGGCAAACAGGAATCGAGTCCCAACACTGTTGGTTTGAAAAATGCACCAGGTGCATGCATGCACCCCAGATCTCGGTCAGATGCAGAACTGAAGGAAAAAGGATGGTGGCATGACCAAGCCCTGTTAGGGGCTGCTCCCCACTCCCTCATGGCTGCACCCCCACCGCCTCATGCAACACACGCACCATTTGGCATTTTAAAGAAATTAGAAAGGAAAGCTGAAAAAAAAGAGAACTACCTATGCAGAAATGGAATTGTACTCTGAAAAATCTTAAAAGAGAAAGTCAAAATTGAATTATGAAGTATTTAGAGAGAAGTCCTACAGCAATGCATAGAAAGTTAGAATATGGCTAGCATTTGGCTAAAGCATTAAAACCATAAGTAAAATTATTTGTATTTCTAAGAGACATAAAAATAAACTGAGCATTAATCTTAAAACAACAGAGGAAAACCAACAAAATAAAAAGACAAGGAAGAGATTCAAAAACTTAAAAGAAGTGATGAACACAAACTATGAAAAAGAAAATCTGATCAATCAAAACTTCATCAAGTTTAAAAGAAATTTGAAAATCTAGATGAATTTATATACATATACTTTATGTATAAGTTAGTAAAGGTGATTCTGAAAGAGGTAGGATGCCTGAATAATCTAATAACCAAAGAAGTCTGTCCTTTTCTCCTTCAAGAGAAATATACTGAGTTTAGGTAATTTCACATGGGTCCTGTGAGTAACAGGAAAACATCAACAAAGAGATTATCCCTGGGTAGAGAAAGAGGTAAATGCTAAACAGTTTATTGAAAGAGTTAGAGTAACTCTGGGGAACCAGCAGTTAGCGTAATGGCTATGTCGCTGGACTCCCACGTAGTCGACCACGGT
>NW_006159810.1:1103667-1118072 GCF_000334495.1 Tupaia belangeri chinensis
TGGATTGAAAAAGAACTGAGGACTAGTTTTACTCAAAAATATAAAGATAAAAACCTTAAGATATTAGAAAGTCAAATTTGGCAGAATCTTTAGAAACTGTTTATTCTGAGAACACAGAGATGGTTTAAAATCTAACTGAATATATTAATATTAAAGAGAAAACCAATATGATCATCTCGAGAAAAGTTGAAAAAAGCAGTTAGTCAGATTTAACCTTTGGTTTTAGGTCTTCAAGCTCCAAAACTCACTCACTGTGGTTTAGACTGTGCCTGCGGTAGCTTACTCTATCCTACCTGATTACAAAGGTAGTCATAGAAGTAAATCCGTCTTGGGGCCAACAGGTGGCCAGTGGGTACGGGTACGTCCACATGACCAACCGTGGTTCAAGTCCTAAACGTGGTGGCTTGCTTTCTCACTTTCTCTCTCTGATTCTTTCTCATTCTTCCGCTAACTCTGGTGTAGTTAAAATGAATAAATAAAGTTAAAATAATTCTGTAAAAAGAAAAAAGAAAGTCCTATCTTAAGGCTTAAATTTCAACACATCAAGAGTTAGCAATGTTGGATTATTAAGAAGAATGTAAAGGGGCCAAAACATGGCACAGTAGTAAAAACACAAGACTTTGGGAGGCAGGCTCGTATGGGAAGGTGGTGGGTTAGCATCTGGAAACCTCCCTGAGTTTGCCGAGCACGTGCGTACCCATGATCCAGGGCGGCAAGGGCTGGGATAAGATTGCATGTCAAGACCCTGTTGGGGCGAGCAGTATCTCTGTCTCTGTCTCTCTCAGTCATGGAATAAATCAATACATTTTTTTAAAAAAAAAGAACCAAGAGTAGAATAACTAGTTAGATCTGATGATTGTGTTGGGTTTTAATGGAAATTTGTTGAGTTGAAGTAATGTTTACATTAAGATTGTACATATTATTTTGTATAATAAGAGTGTAATAGAATGTGATATAGGATAAGTTAATTACAGCAAATTAACAGGAGGAATAAGGTGCTATTTGCAATTAAAGTCACAGAGCTTTTCTTAATTTTAAAACAACGTGTTTCTTTGCCAGGCGAGCAGTTTACTGAATATACTTTACAAACTGCACCTTAAATCCTGTATAGTCAAGGTCCACTTTTTCCTTCACAGCTCTTTCATTTATTCTGCCCCATATTGATGGGGATTGTAAAGTGGAATTCCTCATTAGTTAATCATGTTCTCTTCACAGGGCAGTTCTTGGGGTGATAACATGAGCGTGTGATCGATGGGTACTCGAAGACAAGAGTTACCCTGTTTGGCTCAGGAATGTGCCGAGTACATGCTCTGTAGGTCCCAAGTGTCCTGGAGAGAGAAAAGCTGGTTAAGGGGGAGCAGGGGTCCAGCTGAGCTAGGTAGTTGTAGCAGAAGCTAAACTCATGATCAGGTCAGAAGCTGAGCCCCAGAGAATTCAACTGAGGGGAAAAGAAAGACATAGTTGGACACAGATAACACTGGGATTCCTGAGACAGAAGCCACCTTACTGTGTGTTATCACAGAGGACCAGATGAACCAAGGTCCCATTGTCACAGCACCGTTACTGTCTGCGTGACCTTAGGCAAGTGATGTTACCTGTCTGAATTTGTTTCAGTAAAACAGAGCTAATAGGAACTCACTTTAGGGGACCATTGCAACTTAGCACTCTGCTTTAAGCTGTTGGATATTGGCATGTTAGAAGAGAGGCCAGACACTTGCGTTTGAATGTCGCCCCTCATTGAGGCTCAGGAGCAGTGAAGTAGCATTCTGTCCAACAGGAAAATAAGAAGGCGGTTGTAAGTTAGGGGGCCAAAGGAAAGGCACGTGAATATTAAGAGTCTCTCCACCCCATCTTGGTCTCCATCTCCATTACACCCACTAACCAGCTGTGCTAAATGGAGCATAGGTCTGTCTTCTTCCACATTCTTACTTTCCAGATGTCTTTCCAGCCTCTTCCCACGCTGTCTCCCCGGATATCCTGTGCAGAAAGCTGCCCTTGCTCAGATCCCAAGTCCTTGATATTCCACAAGGGGACCCATTTTTCTGAATTATTCCCTTCTTTTCCTATATAATCCAAGCTCTAATTTATGTCATAAAAGAACATACTGTCTTTAAAATGACTTGAGGTCCTAAATGACCAGATGGACCCTGTTGCCCATCTGACCTCACTTTTGTTTCTCTTCTTGCCCTGCTGCCACTACTCTGGTGTCCTTCTCCCACTTATGTCTGTTGCTCTTCCCCTCTCTCCAATCTTCATTCCAATGTCAACTTCTCAATCATGCCAATTCTGATCAAATTGTCACTTTCCCTCCTCCTTCCAAGCACCCCACCCCCCTTGTCTCTCTCTTCTTCCCCTCTAACATGTACCATCCTTATCACTATGTAGTTTTTTATTTATAATGTTTATTATTCTCTGTCACCTCCCACTGCCTCATGAACTGTATGATGGCAGGTTCTATGTGTGTGCTCTTTACTGATTTATCCCAAGCTGTTGGAACAGCAGGTGCTCAATAAATATGTTTGAATGAATCTACTGGAACTATGAATATCAAAGATCTTGCATGCTGTGTTTTAATTAGACAAGGAGGAGGTCAGTGAAATGAAAGACACAGCAGCCAGGGGAGAAAGGGTCCAGAGGAACAGACTTGGTTTTGGAAACAGGTCTACTCTTGTGATAGTGAGAGCTGAATGACCCGGAAGTGAGGAGGCCTGGATTATTGCTCTAGGTTTCCTACTGACCTTTGGCAGGTCGTTGGAGCTGTGGGGCTCTTGTTCTTCATATACAAAATGAGAAGACTAAATTAGGTGATCTCTTGGGTCCAACCCCACTGTGTGATTCTGTCCTTGGGTTTTACCTAAGGAAAGACCATTAGAGCTTACAGAAATCTCCCCCAAAGCTACATTTTCTGAACTCTCGCACTACCTGAAGGTCATGGGGTACGACGATGTTTTGCTTTATTTCAGTCTTTTCCTCATGGACCTTATGTAAGTATAGATTTCTTAAAAGGTTAAACCAAGGATTGGAGCCATGGAGTGGAGCACCCAAACCTAGGGCTTTGCCATTCAGTCCTAAAATCACTACATAGTACCTCCCTGATTTGTTTTTCCTGTATCTAAAATTGAGGTGCAGCAGTAGGTCAGATAATACTGGAGAAAGGGGAACAAGGGCATCAGTGTGTCTCTGCTAGAGAAACGAACACCCCAGATATCACTTAGGGAAGTTACCCGGGGATTGGGCTCCTTATCTATCTTGCAAGGCTGCCACATCATAGACTCACACGATCCTAGTAAGTTCATGTCACCGAAACTGAGAGCTTGGAGGTACAAGTATTCCATGCTAAGGATCATGCACACTGTCTCCAGTCCCTGAATTCACCATAATTCATTGGTGGGTTTCTATTTTGTTGTTTAAACATATGCTGTCTTCAAAGAACCACCCCCAAAACTCTTGAATGTGAAGACCTTCTAGTTAATAACTGCATCCAGTTTTCAGACTCCCCATGCCATAGATGCATCTTCCTTTTGCCTTTCTTCATTTTGGTCATTGCACCAGATACTGATTGTTCAACATGCATGAATAAGAACAGAAAGGGGGACTCTTAGCTCATGTTTTGGTGTCGTAGGCACATCTTGGGAGAGCTTTTCAGAGTAGCTAAAGTAATTAGTGTTTCCATCAGATATTTTTCTCTACTCTCCTCTTAGTTAGTAACTAAATAGATCATCAGGTCTGTCTGTGCTTTTGCCCCACACTGCCCTGGGCATGAGCTAAACTCTTTCTCTCCCATTCAGAAGAGAAGCCAGATTGCTCCAAGGCCCGCTGTGAAGTCCAGTTCTCTCCACGTTGTCCTGAAGATTCCGTTCTGATCGAGGGTTATGCTCCTCCCGGGGAGTGCTGCCCCTTGCCCAGCCGCTGTGTGTGCGACCCTGCGGGCTGTCTGCGCAAAGTCTGCCAGCCGGGATACCTGAACATACTAGTGTCAAAAGCCTCAGGGAAGCCGGGAGAGTGCTGTGACCTCTATGAGTGCAAACCAGGTATGCACAGGCTCTGTCTCAGCAACCCAGCTCCTCTGTGTCAAGGGTAGCATATTCCTCCTCAGCCGCCTCCGGTCTTTCCCTTTCCCTCAGAGATGGGTATTCTCACCAGTGCACTGCAAGTCTGCCACTTTGGGCAAATGGCAGCCTAACTTCTGGCCTGCTAGACAAAGAATGAGAGTGGTAATCCACTGGTACATAAGCACCTTCAGAAAGGGAGCATGTCTTTTTTCTTCTTTTCCTTCAAAATGTGCTTTGTGGGGAGGGTAGCTTAAGCACTATGGCTACCTGCTTCATTCCCCTAAGGAAGATCAGAGCCCTCATTTGCAGATCTATCTGTCATGTGAAAGGATTACATGAAAAAACAATCATCATATGTAAAACAAAGTTATTTTTACATAAAAACGTGCATCAAGGCACCAGAAGTTATATAATAAAATATGGAGCCCCAGTCTTTCTCCTTGCCAATTCCCCACCATCCATTCCCTTGACTTTATAGCATGCGCTAAGTCATCTTTGACTGTTCACTCACCTTCTTTGCCAGCATTTGATTTGTGGTTGTGTCCCAGCTCTTTCTTGCTTTATATGATTTCTAATGTGATCTGTGAACACGTTTGGATTGTAGTGATTTTCTCTTTGCACATTTCTAACCATTGGTCAGTTTTCGTTGATTTGTTTATTTCTTGGGTTGGTTGATTTGTTTACTGCTAGATAAATGCTTTAGGCAACACAATCTCTTGTTCACCTCTTGAACTGTTCTATCAGATATGCTTCCAGCTGACTTTCACCATCCCTATAACCACCACTGGTTTAATTCTCTCTTTCTCTGTCTTCATCTTAACTCTTAAATATCTTGTCCTTACCTCTTGCCTTGCACAAAAAACTCGGTAGCTATTGCAGTTCCGTAGCATTGACCGAAATAAAAATGCCAGTACTAGGACTGGGTTACTGAAGAGCAAGAAAATTTGGACATTTATCAAGAGCCAGTATTTCACTTGGGGTCTCAGCATGCAAACAAATGTAACAGTAAATGGTGCCTCTCTGTTTGCCCCCTTTCAGTTTTCAGTGTGGACTGCAGCACCGTGGAATGCCCCTCTGTTCAGCAAGCCGTGTGCCCCCTGGATAGCTACGAAACTCAAGTCAGACTCACAGCGGATGGTTGCTGTACTCTGCCAACAAGGTTGGTTTGTCCTTAGTTTATCAAGCCCTCTCCTCTGCCTTGTACGTTAGCATCATCTAAGGTACAGTTTCAAGCACGCACTTTGTTTTCTCACGGGAAAGCTGCATTTCTGCTTCTCTGACGAAATCACTGAACTGTTGCTCTTACTTGATACCTATACGTATTTTTCCTCAGATCAAAGCCAGGTGTCATTAGGTTAAGTTGTTAATCCTTATGGATTTTTCCTAAAGAAGTGCTTGTGCACTTTTAAGGCCCCAGAACTACACAGGCAAATGTGCCCTTCTGTATGTATATAGGGAGGCAGGCAGCAAGGTCTCTCCATGGCAGGCGTGTCATTTGATCCTCCATAGTGAACCTAGTAGAACTCTGGTATGTCCAGTGCCATGAAACAGGCACGCTTGATGGAACTGCTCCCAGGGACCCTAGACATTTCAATCACACATCTACCAGACCCATTCTTTCTAGGCAGAGGAGTCTGAGTTCTTCTTTGCTTTCTGGAGTAACAGACACATCTCTCTTTGGCTTGATGGGGGCGGGGGGAAAGTTGCTGTCATTATAATCCTAATGGCAGAACATCACTTAGCCCTAGAAGTATGCTTCCTCTATAAATAAGCATGTGTGGGTCCTGTCCCACAATGCCCACCAAGTATTGCCATAGAGCTGGCTCTTAGTGCTTTGCCAGGGGAAGACTAAGCTTGGAGACATGGAGTTCACAGGCTGTCTCCTTCCCTGTGCCACCCGGCCCTCTTCTCTGCCATGACCTCCTGTCCATCATTCGCAGGGATGAAGTCATCTCGTTTCTTTCGACTTTTGTTCTACATAAATACCAAGAGGTAAAACCATGCCTTATTCCACTCCATGACTAACCTCTTCTCCCTCAGTCCCAGGGCTGGAGCGCTTCACCTGTAGGTCTGTTGTATGAGTAGTTGTGGTTTGATAAAACCAAAGAGTACAAGTGATTTGATAAAATAGGAATATGTTATGCTATGACAGTTTTTTTCCCCATAATTCGAGGAGGCATCCAGAGTCTGTTCTGAGAAGTACTTTCTTTTTTTTTCTCTATTAAAATGTGTTAGATCTTTGGCATATCCTAGCCTTTGTCCAGTCAGAAACCTAGGGTTCTCTCAGACGTAGCCTACTGATGCTGTGTCATGAAACCGGCGTGTCATTTGATCCTCCATAGTGAACCTAGTAGAACTCTGGTATGTCCAGTGCCATGAAACAGGCACGCTTGATGGAACTGCTCCCAGGGACCCTAGACATTTCAATCACACATCTACCCAGACCCATTCTTTCTAGGCAGAGGAGTCTGAGTTCTTCTTTGCTTTCTGGAGTAACAGACACATCTCTCTTTGGCTTGATGGGGGCGGGGGGAAAGTTGCTGTCATTATAATCCTAATGGCAGAACATCACTTAGCCCTAGAAGTATGCTTCCTCTATAAATAAGCATGTGTGGGTCCTGTCCCACAATGCCCACCAAGTATTGCCATAGAGCTGGCTCTTAGTGCTTTGCCGGGGGAAGACTAAGCTTGGAGATATGGAGTTCACAGGCTGTCTCCTTCCCTGTGCCACCCGGCCCTCTTCTCTGCCATGACCTCCTGTCCATCATTCGCAGGGATGAAGTCATCTCGTTTCTTTCGACTTTTGTTCTACATAAATACCAAGAGGTAAAACCATGCCTTATTCCACTCCATGACTAACCTCTTCTCCCTCAGTCCCAGGGCTGGAGCGCTTCACCTGTAGGTCTGTTGTATGAGTAGTTGTGGTTTGATAAAACCAAAGAGTACAAGTGATTTGATAAAATAGGAATATGTTATGCTATGACAGTTTTTTTCCCCATAATTCGAGGAGGCATCCAGAGTCTGTTCTGAGAAGTACTTTCTTTTTTTTTCTCTATTAAAATGTGTTAGATCTTTGGCATATCCTAGCCTTTGTCCAGTCAGAAACCTAGGGTTCTCTCAGACGTAGCCTACTGATGCTGTGTCATGAAACCGCTACAAAGGTTTTTGTGATGATGACATACTGACAGTGGCACCGCAACCTCCTTGTGACAGTAGATTGCGATAATTTATGTGGATCTGCTTGGAAAGGGATGAAATATTGTGCAAACGTAAGGCATTGTGAATCAGGAAAGGAGAAATATGGAGTATCTAACGGTAACAGATGTTGCATCAAGGTCTTCATGAGAAGGAAGGCGGTACATTATATTGGAGAACCTAATTAATCAACACTAAGCCAGTTGTTAACTTAAAAGTCCTTTAGCGAGGAAGAGGGACAGTTCTCACTTACTATTATAAATGTAACAAAGCACCATCTGTTTGAAGGAGACACAGGAGGCTACTTCTGTCAGTTGGGGAAAGGGGTGGAAATGGGTAGGAGCTACAGGAAGTCATATTTAATCTTAGTTTAAGCAAAGAAAACGTTCTTCACAACTAGTGATGTTCAGGAATGAATTGGGCTGTGTCCTGAGGCTCCAAGCTCCCTGGAGCTGGATGGGTGTCTTTCTGTCTGAATGGCCACCTGCCAGGAATACTTAGAAGAAATGTTATGTAGAAAAGGAGGGGAACTAAGTATCTTCCCTTTTATCCTCAAGTTTCTGTGAATCAAGTTAACAAAACTCTTAGGACAGTGACTACTTTGTGGACCAAATTTTAGTTTTGGCCTTCAAAACTGAAGAACAGCCAGAGTTAAATGTGCCTCCATTGATGAAATAAAAACATGGAGAAGGAAGTCATTCAGAATCCCACTGTAAATTATTTGCAGGGAAGGGATGCGTTCTCACAGCTCTTTAGTTTCCTGAATTAGAGGTAGTCAGTGACCCATAGGCATCCGCTGCCCCTTCTCTATACACATCCTCTGTTGCTGCCTGAAAATGTCCCCTCCTCAAGCTCCCTTGTGTCCGCACCTTTAGTTCGCCCTTCCCCAACCACCTAGGCAGCTTCTGCCCTGCTTTCCTGGACTGTGAAGTGCCCTCAGACTTTGATCCCTAAGGATGATTTAGGCGTCCTCCTCTGCTCACTTGTAACCCCCTAAGTCTCTATCATAGAAGTTTCCATGTTTTATTGAAATTACTGAGTTTTTTCCCATCTCTACTATTCTGTGTGATATTACAGGAAAGAATCTTTCGTAGCCTCTAGTGCTTACATGTCACTTTTATAGGTCCCTTTCCATGTATTGATGAATGACTGAACGAATGAACAGATGAACAAATAGACCCATTCTTAGCCAGGATGATACACATGTTGAAGACGAGCAGTCAATATTTGTCTTGGGTCATCAGAAAAATCATGATGCATTTTCACATAGAAAAGTACATCCTAACTTTTCCGATGACCCAGTCGTTTCTTGTTTATTTTCCTGCCTTCCCACTTGAAGAGCACTTTCTTCCTAGCACTTTCTTCCCAGCTCTCTTCTTTATGGCCCAGCTCCCCTCGGTACTGCAGAAATCCTCCAATCCAGACACATCTCCCACAGCATGGAGTGCCTTTATGTCGCCAGTCCACCTTTTCTCCTATTGCTCATTCTGCAGGGCTCCAATTAAATTCCACTTGATCCACAAGGTCTTCATGCTTCAACCTACCCTTACGCTACACCCCTAGGAACTCCCAACATACCCTTTTCCATGCTGTCAATTAATCATATACTTCCATGTGTTGTTATTTAACTATGACATGTGGAAAGTCTTGTTTCATCAAAGAATATTTCTAGAGGAATTATGTCTTTTCGTTTCCTCCGCATAGGCATGAGTACTGAATGAGTCAGTAAATGAAGAATATGCTCAGGCTCTGGCTTGACCCTGTTCAACCTACCTACATTACATATTAAATGGGTTATCAATATTGAGGATGATAGACAGGCCATACTTTAAAAAAATTATTTGTCATTATCTTTTTATTTACTACAGGGCATTTATGTTCACCAGAGGAAGAGAGAGAGAAAGAGAGGCGAGAGAGAGAGATGGGGAAAGTGAGAAAGCAAACCTCCACGTCTAGGACTTGAACCATGGTCAGCCATGTGTGAGTTCAGCACCTTAACCACCATGCCACTTGCTGGCCCCATCAGGCCGTACTTTAATAAAAGAATAAAAACCCAAGTAATCATAGGAAAATAGAAGTAAAATGAAGGAAACCTAATGTATAGCAACAGTGGTAGTATTTTTAAGAGGAAAAAAACCTACATAACTTTATTCTTGCATGTGAGCCTTGTCAAATGTTCTCTCCCTGAGAATGTGATTTTAGGCATAAGGAGCAAGATAGAATATATAAAATCCTATTAGGATTATTAGATCTTTCCCAGCATACTTGTAGAGAGTGTTGTTAAGAACTTAGAGCCATTTGAGAGCAAAGCTGATTATGTGGAGAATTCGGGGGGAAAGCCCTTTACATTTAGGACACAGTAAGATTAAGTATCTAAAACGGCAGCTATAGAACACCTTTGGTCAAAGTAACAACCACTTTTCTTGTGAGAATTTCGTATACTTTCACAGAAAGTACAAGGTATTTGTGGCCTTCCCCCTCATCTTGAAGAGTGACTTCTTCCCTCCTTCAGTCCCATCCAGATGGAAATGCCATTCCTACTAAGACTTGTTCAGCTATTTGGGCCTCTGACTGCCCTATTTCTCTGTGAGCCCTGGCTTGATCTCTGAGTATTCTGTTGAGTTGTATCTTTTCAGCTCATTGGTTGCCTCCATTATTTATTCATTCATCAGATATGAATTGAGTTCTTACAAGTGACAGTCACTGCTCTAGATGTTCTTAGGTATCTCTTTCCAGTTCTGTCATGGCAAGCATTGGTTTTCCACCTACCTCTGGCCTTTCTTAAGTATAGGTCATTCTATCCTTTCTTGCTGCATCTCTGCTTTTCTAAAGGCCCATCCTTCATATTTCAACTTGTCTTTGTCTCTTCTCCTAAACTTCAGCCTAATAGACATCTTACTTATGTGCAATATTATTAACTTCTTTTTTTTGGAGAGGTTTTTGCTATAGGACGTGTCTGCTCGCCAGAAAGACAGAGAGAAACAGAGAGATAGAAAGCAAGAAATCACCCCCGAGGGGATGGCCACGCCACAGTCCATTCTCGTCTCAGGATTTTGGGCACACACACACACATGTACCCGGCGTGAGTTGAAGCCACCAGGTCTGGGACTCGAACTGCGGTCGACCACATGGAAGTTCAGAGACATAGTGATTTTACAACAACTGCTGGTCCCTAACTTTTAACCATTATTAATTCTTTGTTCCTTCAAGTTGTGTTCAATTTCCAGTCATTCTGCCATTTCTTTTTATCCCTTTCTGTTGGCACCATGATGAAATGAGAGCTCTGTGGGAGCTCATCATTCCTTTTAGAAGAGGATGGAAAAGGATGAGAACTAGTAGCTCTGGTCTTACACTGGGCCCAGACACTGCACAATGACTAAAAGGAAAAGTGGGACTTTGTGAGGTTCACCATATTTAATAGTCTTTGGAAGTCCCCAGTGCCTGTCTGCATGTTACAGATGGATGGGTAAGGGAGTTTGCAACAGAGAAACTTATGAATCAGATAAATTGATGCAAATGATGTCTTTACAGGGAAGGAAGGAGTCCCTAGATCTCTAGTAGGCAGAGAACAGTCACAAATGTGTCATGTGCCTTGCTGCTTACAAAGCATTTTCATTTTCGTTCTTATTTTTTCACATATGTTACCACTTAACTCCATGAGGGATGTATAGATAGGAAAAGGGAGATGGAAAGAGTAAGTGACTTGTACAAAGATCACAGGTGTTCCTTGGTACAAGAAAGAGAGCAGGTCTAAGTCTGTAACCCAGGTTCTTTGAAAATCTGTGCTTTTTCCACTGTAGTTTTTTTTAATAGTGGTGTTTTGTTCTTGTTTTTAACTCTGAGAAATAAGTACTTGAATATGAATTTTGTATCTCATCACCAGAATTATTTATTAGGCTGTCCAGAAAGTCATGATGCATTTTTGCATAAAAAAAAAAAACACGTCATGACATTCCTGAAAACCTAATACATTATCATAGCACATATTGCAGAATAAACACATTTCAGTTATTCATTGTCCCCCAAAATAGGGAAGACCTAAGACACAGACAAGCTGAATATGAAGGATGGGCCTTTAGAAAAGCAGAGATGCAGCAAAGAAGGATAGAATGACCTAGGTCAGAGGTAGGTGGAAAACCAGTGCTTGCCAGAAACCAAGACTATTCTTTCAAGACCACAAAGATTTATTCTTTCTCTTGTCTCTACATGTCAACTGGGCAACTCTTCTGTACTCAGCGGGCAGGTCGTCAGGGGCTAGATGTTGCTCATGTGTCAGGAAACTCAGCTGGGGTAGCTGAAAGAATCTCTCACCCCATGTGGTCTTTCATCCTGAGTTTATCAAAGAGGGGCTTAAGTGAGAGAGGATGTCACAAAGATTTAAGAAACCCAAGACTGGGGGGCTGACCTGTAGTCTAGTGGTTTAAGGGGCTGGATCCCACATGATCAACCAGAGTCCAAACCCCAGCCATGTTGCTTGAAAAATATTCCAGACACCTTTGTGTGCATGTCCAAAATCCCAGCAGGATGGCAAAATTGAGAAGGGGTTGCAAGATGACCACACCCCATTAGAGGGTGCTTTCTCCCTCTCTTTTCTTTGTTTCTTTGTCTCTCTCTGGTCAGTGCACATACCCTCTGGCAATTAGACAGACCAAGACTTAGAAGTCACTCAGCATGACTTCTGCTACATTCTGTTGGTCAAAACAAGTCAGAGTGAGCCCTTAGAGAACAAGGAAGCAGATTCCACCTCTTGATAGAAGCTGCAAAGAATGTGTGGCCACTTCTAATCCACCATAATATACATTTAACCAAAAAGGTGCCATTAGCTTTCACGTTCTGATCACACAAAGTTGGTGGAGCACTGCAGGTTGCAACGCTCTTCCAAATGCTGAAGTCTTTCATGCCCGAGAGCTTCCCTTTCTCCTTCCGTTATCACTTGCTAGAAGTTAGAAATTCACCCAAGAATCGACACTCAATTTAAGAGCCTCTGAGCACCCCTGGGCTTTAAGCATCATGAAGCTGACCATTATTTTCAACTCCTCTCCTTTGGGAATGTTGTAATACCTAGTAAAACTAGGTTTTCTCTCAACACAATTGGCAGTGCTGTTTTGTGACACTCAAAGATCTGCTTGATGAAACTAGGTCAATTTTTAAGGCAAAAACAAAACTTTGCAAGGTATTGCAGAAAAACTCTTCTCTAATGTAAATGGTCTCATCTGTGAGAAATGGAGCTGCTAAGTGTGTTTGCAGGGTGGGTCCAGCCTGGGCTGTCTATCTGGGAGTTCACATTCTCCCGTCTCAGTCTAGACTTCAGCCTAGCTGGGCTGTTTCTTAAGAAGATAACCTCTAGATCACAAATTTTTTCTCTATAGAGTCTTCACTTGGCCATTTTTCACCGGTCATTCAGAGGTAGGATTTTAAAGGTGGACATGAACTAGTTAAAAAGCTAGAGATCAATACCTTTTTACTTTTACTGAGAGTTTTTTTTTTAATGTCCTGCACTTTGTTAAGTAACCCTTTTAATTAAGAAGGTGAATGTACTCAGTGTGTTACCAGTCACTCATCATGAATGTATTTGAATGAGATTTATCAAAAACTTCACATTTTGTTTTCAATATTTCTCTTACATATGCCTCTCTTAAAAGTTACTTAGAATCGTCCATCTGCTTATTTTGAGGTAGAGATAAATAAAGTCATTGTTTATAACATCCAAATACTTAAAATAGGGTGTCATCCGAGCGTGCACTGTGGAAAGTGAGGTTCCCAAGCCCCTGCCTGGCTCCTGCCTCTGCCTGACCACAGAGCCTGATTTCATTCCGGAACCTGTGCCTGGAACATTTATTTTATAGCCCTTGCTTTCTGAGACACTATGCCAAAAAAAAAAAAAGGGGGGGGGGGGGGGGGGGGAGACCAGCATTTGGTGTGGTGGTTAAGGTGCTGGACTCCCACATGACTAACTGTGGCTCAAGTCCCAGGCCTGGTGGCTTGAAAATCACACTGAGTGTGTGTACATGCATACCCAAAATTCTGAGAGGAGAATGGAGGAGAAGGGAATGCAGAGTAGCAATCCCCTTGGGGGATGATTTCTCACTGTCCTTCTCACTGTCCCTCTCTGGTGAGTGCACACACTCTATGCCAAAAATCTAAAACAAAACAATATTATAAGGAAAAGATATGCTATGAAAAATAACCTATTTTACTTTTAAAGTTTTAGAAGTGATTTTTGTTTCAGTTTATTTTTCCCCTTAGGTCTGAAGTAATTAAAATGTTTAGATTATCTATTAGCTAACAGGTTGACTAATAGGTGACTTTTATCACACACACGCACGTGAAATTCTAAGTACAGTCCTCCTAGGCACAGTGACGAGCCTGAGTCGGAGAGCAGGACCCAGGAGGCAGGCTGTATTTTTCTCCCATGTTGTACATAACACAGGTGGAGCCAGAAGGATCTGCCTGGTGAGCGGCAGCCAGGCCAGGCTCTGTGAGCACAAACCACCAGGCATCAGTCTCCTGTCACCCTGAGCTCATGCCCCACCAGCTCCTTCCCAGTTCTACTTCCCAGGATAGCCATCGTCCATTCAGGTCCCAACACATCCCTTTGTTATTGCAGTCTGGAAGGAAATATGTATGTGTAAGTAGCCATTCAGCTGCCAAGGGATCCCCTCTACCGCATCACCAGGTCTCTCCAGAGAGAATGAATTGGACATTAGGAGGGCTAGAAATCCAGGCCCACTTCAGCATGAATTTGAGCTAACCTCTCCTGTCAGCTATGTCGACTTTCTTAGCTGGGAAAGGAGAAGAGGGATTGGATGAGCCCAAAAGTAACTTCTACCTCTAAATTCTTTAGCTTTCCCAAACTCTAGAAAGGAAGGACCCCAAGTTGTCAGGAGATTCCTGAGGAAGAAAAAGGAAGGACATTTTTATAAAATTCTAGGACTTCAAAGATAATGGGAGAGAGAGACAGTTTGCATAGTGATAGGAAAGGGAGAAAGTCCAAGGAAAGTCATAAAAATTATGGTTACGTTTTTCCCCAGTTTGTATTTAATAAAAAAAAAAAAAAACTTAGAAAAGGTAAAAAAATGAAGTAACACAAACTACTAGAGTAATGATTTAAGCCAGAATAATCAGAAGTGGTTGGATTTTGAAAGTTGGGTGATAATC
>NW_006159810.1:1119885-1124026 GCF_000334495.1 Tupaia belangeri chinensis
GCTGGTCAGTAGCTCATTGAATATTGCTAGTTACAGTTGTCTTTTTTTCCCCCTTTCTATAAATAGATAGTCCCCACATAGCAGAAGCTATCTGGCCAAAGGCTGAATGCACAAGATAAGCACTCTTAAACTGCTTTCTAATAGAGGCGGATAGCTCTGCCCGTCAGCCCGCCTTAAGCTGTGTGTGTTGGCAGGAAGATGACATGAGCATGGCTTCTTGGGCCTTCACACGCTTACCTGCGTGAACGACATCAGCCTGTGCATGGCTGCTCCCTGGCTCCCAGACCCATTTCTGTACTTGTTTGTCTTCATCTGTTGCCCAGTCACTTTCCCAGAGCTTCTCTTTGTCTTCCTTGTCACTGTCTCTGCCCAGCTCCTCTGTGTCCTTATTACCTTTCTCTGTACTTCACACTTATTTGTAGACACATACACGCACAGCATTATATTCATGAAATAGTTTAAGGTCCTATTACTAACTTCACATTCAGAACATTTGTTTCTATGTCTCTTAAAAAAAATCTGTACAGTTAAGTTCCCTTCTCCCCTACCGCTTGTTTGAACCTGTGTTGTTTCTCTTCTATAAGACATTGTTGGCCTTAGAAAACAATTTCCCACTCATATCCTGTTATATCATAGAGCTCCAAACACTGGCTCCAGGAAGGGGGAAATAAGGTGAAAATTGCTAATCTCATTGTATCTGAAAGATGTCAAATATTCAGCCCTTGACCAGAAGGAAGATCACGAAGTTCCTTTACTACTTTCACTGTAACATCTAGATATTCATACTCACTGCTGCAGTTCAGAAATGAGACTGCTTAGTTCTCATTCCTCAATCCTGGTTTCTTGGTATTTTCAAGAAATTTCATCTTGTTGGTGCTAGGTTGCATTCTGATTGTAGTGTCTTAGATTGCTATCACACCGTTCCTTGTGATTAGATATGAATGTTTAGAAAAGGACCTTTCTGGGGTGCCAGAATTCACAGCCTGGAATATGATGAGGCTTGCCAAATGGAATCATTGACAGGGTCTCACTTCCCTTTAGAAGCTCTTGAGTTAAATCGGAATTAATCTAATCACACAGCTATAGTGTGTGAAAGTAAGAGATCTGAAAATGCTCAGATCCACTGAAACAGTGGCTTAATTAGAGACTCATTAAGGACCTCATGGAAGACAGAACACTGGACTTGGTTCAAGGTATCATGATGAATGAAGTAAGGCCCAAGTTGAAGGATCTCAACACCTTACAAAGTTCAACAGTACCTACTTCCAAAAGGCTTCAGACTTTGAAAGATAATAAGAAAGAGACAGACTCATAGACACACAGAGTAATCTGCTTTCAGGAGAAGAACCATTAATAGACTGGCTTTCTACCAAATGATAACTGAATTTAAGACAGAATGTACAGTATTATGTCAATTTTAAGTTGAAACTAAGAAATGAAAGCCCTTAAAAAGTGCATATACAGGGGCCAGCAGTTAGCGTAATGGCTATGTCGCTGGATTCCCATGTAGTAGCCCGCGGTTCAGACCCGGTGGCTTAAAACTCATGACAGGCGCGTGTGCGTGCGTGCCCAAGATACTGAGAGGAAAATGGAAGAGAAGGGATTGTGGCGTGGCCATCCCCCCTGGGAGGTGATTTCTCGCTTTCTCTGTCTGGCGAGCACACGCGCCCTATAGGAAAAACTTCTCCCCCCAAAAAAATAGCGCATATACATACAGAGCAAAGGATACAGTTTTTTGTATCCCTCCCTAATTGTCTATGGTTTCAAATCATAAAATTTTCTTCCTACTAAGAGCTCAGTAGATTTTCTTTTCCCTTTGCTCACTTCTGAGCAATAGACCCTGAGTCTCACTGTCAAGAATTCTTCAGCATTCTCTTTGCATAAGTTCTCATATTTGGGTGGTTGAACTTTCCGGAGTTCTTCAGTCAGTTTTTTTTTTTTTTAAATTATTTATTTAATTTTATGTAGTACTAAGATTATTATTTTAATTTTTTCTATAGGGCATGTGCACTCACCAGAGAGAGAAAGAGAAAGTGAGAAAGAAGCCACCAGGTCTGGGACTCAAACAGTGGTTGGCTATGTGTGAGTGCAACGCCTCCTCAACCACCATGCCACCTGCTGGCCCCCCTCAGTCAGTTCTTATGTCCAGAGCGCAGCCTGTAATTCTCCTGTCCCAAGCCTTTAAGGAGATGCTGGAGAGTGTCACTGGTGAGTGTTAGGATCACATCAGTCAGGGACTGTCAGTACCAGGCCCATCAATCCAACCAAACAGATGTGTCCTAACCAGAACTTGGCTTGGACCTGTTAGGTCCATGCTCAAAGTTCAGAGAGCATTTTCTCTTTCTTCTTTGAGACAGGTTTTCAGATTCTCATATAATGTTTGTTATAGACCCACATCCTTTTAACATTGTACTGGGTGGTTAAGTTGTTTAAATCTTGCCTGCTGAAGATAACTGATGGAAAGTATCTTTGAATATGCATTTTCAATAGGACTTATCAAATTAAGAGTCTTATAATTCATTATTGTGTGCATCTCTTCCAAGATATTATCTCAAAGAAGATAACACTTCATAACAGTTTGTATTGTTTTGTTGTTCTTAAGATTGGTCAGGGGGTCGGCAGGTGGTATGGTTGTTAAGGGCGCTGAACTCGCACATGGCCGACTGTGGTTCATGTCCTGGATCTAGCAGCTTGCTATCTCACTTTCCTTTTGTCTCTCTCTCCCTTGCTCTGTCCCTCTCCAGTCAAATTTAAATAAATAAATAAATAAAGTTCAATAAAATAATTATTATCAATAAAACAAAATCAGCCTGTTAATAGATTTCTCTAATTCAGTTCATTTTTTGGTTGTTCTCTTGAATTTGGATAGTTTCTCCAGCTGCTTCTTGGGAATAAATCAAACTAAATTATACAATGTGTAAAATATGCATTAGCATAGCACAGATTTAAAGCATTCCTGACTCTTGACATTCTCTTAGCATTCTCTCTGTTTTCAAACACATGCATAAAAAAAATTGGAAGTATATTTGCAGCTCTTTTTTCTCAACTTAGAAAAGAATCTATTCTGTTGCCCTCTGTCCCAGTAATTTTTGGCCCCAAAGAACAAGTCAACTCATGACTAAAAAAGCCAGAGTCTATATTAAACTCTGATGTTTTAAAAACAAAATAATTATAGGAATCCCATGTTATTATTGGCCCTATCCCCAGATAGAAGAAAATATGCTTTCCTAGAAGTAAAGCCATTGCCCGTTGGAGATGAGCTATCTCCTTGGTTGAGTGTTTGATCTGTCAATAACTCACTTCAGATGTGTGAGCCCTGCACTCCGAGCACTGGAGCCCTGTGCCTTTTGCATTTCACCATGAATTTGACCAAGTAGACTTGTTTTTTTTTTAGTCCTGAAAACAAGAAAGCTTTTAGTTAGTGGCTCATAACTTGGACATTCGGTGGATGCAGCCTTCCGACTCAGGCTGAAAGAAAATAACTGAATTCCATTAGGCTTTCAGTAAAATTGGAAAGGAGAATCGGCAGTGTAAATGATACTGACTCTCAGAGGGCTTTCCCCACCCACTCTCCTTTTCATCACCACCATGACACAGACAGAACAGCTCTGCACAGTTGTGCAAAAATATTTTGTGAAATTATTTACATGGCTAATATGCAAATCTAAAACGTTAAATCATTCCTCTTCTGGAAATGACCAAAAGCAAGCCAAAATTTCCTGGAAAGTATTTTACTCTTCATTTGCATCTTTACATTGGATGTAAATGATGGGGCCGCTCACCCTTGTGGTCAACCCAGTTTGCAGAGGGTTCAGGGTTCTGTTTGCCTGGTAGACATTTAATTGTTTAACTGGAACCTTCAAGGTAGAGAGAGCTGGTTTCACTTGGATTTGCTCAGTCTACTGTGAATGTATCACATGGACAAATACATTGTAAATTTTCCTTTTCTTGGCCTCACTGAAGTGGCACAGACAGGAGGGCAATGCTGTAACCATATGAGAGGGCCATGGGTTCAGATCATGGGTTGGCTTGAAAATGCCAGGCCCACCTGTGATTGTGGCTGGCTGAGAGCCTTGGGGGGCTGGAGGACGTTACAGCATGGTGAAATCTTGTCAAGGATGACTGTCTTATTTGTCTCTTT
>NW_006159810.1:1124126-1128870 GCF_000334495.1 Tupaia belangeri chinensis
TACACTGAGAGGGAAAGTGAAAACTCACCCCCCATGGGGGATGGCCACACTGTGATCTCTTTGCCTCTATTCTCCTTCTGGAATCTTGGACATACACGTACATGCACTTGGTGTGAGTTTCAAGCACTGGGTCCAGGACTCGAACTGCAGCCAGCCATGTGGGAGTCCAGCGACATAACCACTACATCAACTGCTGGTCTCCAAATTTATAAACGTTTAAAAGTTCTACTTTTCTGATTTTGCTTGCATTTGAAAAGGAAGGGAATTGCACATCTTGGCTTCTTGAAAATATAATCAAGTACTTTGATTTCCATAGTACTTTGGATCATGAATTCTTGAGGACTCTGGTGATACTTCATAAGACATTAGATTGGGTACTCTCTGAGGGCAAGGGCACGTCTTACGTATTTTTCTCCCTCAGTGCCCAGAACAGGTAAATAATAAATGCTTTTCACTAAATTAGACAGTCTATGACAAGCCCTATAATAAAACCCCATAGTGGTGTTAGTTTAGTCTGTCTAGGGAATACATGCTCTGCACTGGGTCCAGGACTCGAACTGCAGCCAGCCATGTGGGAGTCCAGCGACATAACCACTACATCAACTGCTGGTCTCCAAATTTATAAACGTTTAAAAGTTCTACTTTTCTGATTTTGCTTGCATTTGAAAAGGAAGGGAATTGCACATCTTGGCTTCTTGAAAATATAATCAAGTACTTTGATTTCCATAGTACTTTGGATCATGAATTCTTGAGGACTCTGGTGATACTTCATAAGACATTAGATTGGGTACTCTCTGAGGGCAAGGGCACGTCTTACGTATTTTTCTCCCTCAGTGCCCAGAACAGGTAAATAATAAATGCTTTTCACTAAATTAGACAGTCTATGACAAGCCCTATAATAAAACCCCATAGTGGTGTTAGTTTAGTCTGTCTAGGGAATACATGCTCTGTTTGTCTGTGCTGGGCATTGGGCTACTGCAGGAATAGCGAGTAGTCACTGAGGCTGAAGGGTGTGCAGTCTGAAGGGAGGGCAGCCTCAGTGTGGTTTAAAGTGTTACAAACTCACAGAGCAAAGAGATGCTGATCAGGACTGGGAAAACGGTTGCATCTGACTTTAGAGAGGCTTTAGGAATGAGTCAGAGTTCACCAGATGGAGAAAGAGAAGGGCATTGTAGGGTATTGTAGTCATTTTTTTAATACTTTTAATGTGTCAAATCAGCACTAACCCTGCCTATCTTATGATTCAAGAAATATGGAATTCATGGCAGTGTTGGTTTTTTCCCTCAGATAACCACCTAATTGCAAGGCTGCATCACTCTTTTAAGATGTTTTATTATGTTCCTATTCTTCACAGGTAACGGCGCTTCTTAGTAGGGTGTGCAAGGCCCTTTGTTGCCCACCTTGGCCCACTTCTGACCAGGTCTCCCGCTAGTCCCCCTGCTATATCCCCAGCGTCCATCTCAGTGCATAATGTGCCTCTGACCAGGTCTCCCGCTAGTCCCCCTGCTATATCCCCAGCGTCCATCTCAGTACATAATGTGCTTTCTCTGGTGGGCTGAACCATTTGCTATAAACTACACACAATGTATTTTGGGTTTTTTTGGGGTTTTTGCCTCTTATCAACTATAGATTTTTTCCTCTATCTAGAATGCCTTCCTTTTTATCCTCACTTCCCCACACTTGTCATTCAAAATCTATGTCTACTCGCACCCACCACCCACACCAGTGATTTATCTTTGCGCCTCTAGTTAGAGAAAACATTACAGAAGAAGTCATCCCTGGGAGTGAGTTGAGCCCAGTAGGCACCATGAGAGGCTTCAGTGTTGAAGACGTAGAATAACTACAGCCCGGAGTGAGCTTGTCTCAGCAGCCCTCCATAGATTGTGCTGTCGAGCATAAGACATGTTTGACCCCAAAACATGTTTTTGATGTGCCTCCCCTTCTTTTGGCCATCTTTTCATTAGGCATCAATATTTACAAGTTGGCCTGCTTCACTTGAAAGTCTGCCATCCCTTGAACACTGAATTTACCTTTCTGAGTGCAATGAGTAGGGGATAGCCCCTCGGAAGTCACAAACCCTCCTGAGTTGCCTACAGTCCCCCTCTACTCTTTCAGGGTTCCCGCCTAACACCTATAGACATTTTAACTTTGTCATCTCTGGCTTTAAATAACTTGGAATTGGGGCTGGGAAAACGGATACAGAGGGAGGACTTAGAAGGCAGAAAATGTAAAGGCAGTGGGTCGTGGCTGGGCGCTGTGCAGTTGACGGAGGTATGGCCCAGGCCAGGGAGTAACGGGAAGGACCTGCGTAGCAGACAGCTCAGTGAGGTAAGAGTCACTGGGCAGGAGCATGGATGGGAGAACACCAGACCCTCCTGATCAGTGAGTAAGAAGAATGTGTGATGGCAGAGATTGCAGAGAACTGAGGCCAGAAGAGTGGATCACCGAATGGAGGAGGCAGCAGTGGTCGCTGGATTCTAAAAGGTTGAATGAGACCAGAATGTAGAAAGTGCTTTGTCCGTCTCGACCCTGGGGCCTTCCAAATTATAACCGCGAAATAGCTAATGAAGTGTTGAGAGCGTCTGTGTCTCGGGCACCGACCTAGGTGCTTTCTTATCAGTTTGTTAATCTACATAACGGTCTTAGGACATACGGGTACTTTAACTGTCCCCATTTTACACACGATGCAGTTGAGGTTTACAGAGGTTACAACATGACTTGACTGGGGCCACATCACTCCAAAGAGTGCAGAACTCAGACCCAAGACTGCCCGATGTCAGAGTACTTTCTCCAGACCTCTATCCACTGAGGAGTTGGATAGGAGATGGAGCCTCAGGGAGGGAAGCGGGCATGAGAGACAAAAGTGCCAGTGTGGGGAGTGGTCAGTGGTCAGTTTGGAGAATGTTGACCTCCCTTCCATCCCAGGCAAATAAGTGAGTGTGGGTGAGTGCACAGTCTCATCGAAGAAGACTGCCAGGAAATAGCATCGTAGGGACAGAAGAGGCAGGTAAGTAGAGAAGCCCTGAGCGGTGTTTGTGATGATGTTCAGAGGAGGAGAGAGTTTGCAGAGGAAAGGGTGGAGAAAGCAAGGGAGAGGCCCTGGGGAGCAGAGCCTTACTCTGGAGATGTACAGTCCCCGGAGGACAAGACATCAGTGCCAAGTACAACCTAGCACTAGGCACTGACGACAGGATGAGGCTGGGATTGACGGCATGCATAGATCCGCGTGCAGGCAGGCTGAGGGGCATCTGTGTTGGCACCAGCTCAGGCCCTGATGGAGTGTCAGCCACCCGGACAGAGGCTTTGCTCAGGTCTTCAAATACAAGGTTATTCCAGACGCGGGTGTTTCTTCCTTACGTGCTCTGGGGAGGCATTTGAGTACATCCCATTGTGTTCTCATTTGTGATTAGATATCCGACACCTTCTTAAACTAGAACTAAACTACTTAATCTGAGGGCCAGCACACTGTATATCCATGGCCCGCCACCCAGCAGTGTCTGCCGTGTGGACACACTCAGTAAATATTTAGGAAATAATGTCTGTTCAGAAACCAGCTGATTCCATGTTCCAAAGCAGCCATCTCTAATGCAGCTGGAGATTCCAGGCTCTGAAATGAGAATAGCTTATGTAGCTCTATTAAAACTTCCTCTCCCCATCCCTGCCCAGTCCTCCCCCTTCCCAGAGTACACTGTGCCAATTCCCCTTCCTTTCCTTTCCTTACCTGGTCCTCCATGCGTGTCTCACTCTCACCCCACCTTCTTCAGGCCAGCCCAGCAGCTAATGACAGCAGGTGCCAGGTCTTCCCCTGGAACCTAAGAAAGCAAAGACAAGTCCTGTTTGGGGGACTCGGTCAGCTCTCAATACTCTGTTAGATTTGGGGTTGGGCTGAGTGGTTAGGATGCCTGCCAGATCCCAGCTCTCACATCTTCAGCAGGGAATGGGCTCCAGGGTTATTTTCAGCCATGCTTCTGTGCCTGGGTTTTCTTGCTGCCAGGAGAGAGTCCCTGCAGACTTGCCCCAGTGCCCGCTCCAGCCAGTCTCACCACAGTGGGAATCTGTGGCAAGAGCCTTTACTTTCCCCTTCCCGCACCTACTTACTGATGCCGTAGGCACAGCGCTAGAAGGCACAGTTCTTGCAGGAACCATGTGGACTCACAACTTCTGTTTTTCTACAATTGATGCCACTTTACCTTCAACTTCGCACTTTAAGATAAGCTTTCTTAGCCACCTGCCAGCCTTGAGGGGGAAGCTGTAATCGTCCATTCCTTGAGAGAGCTCAGAAAGGACGAGCCATAATGACTGTGGTATTAAGGGCTTCCACAGACTTTATTATTATTACTGATGTTAGGCAATGGAGACAAATACCTTACCTCAGTGTATACCTTCCCTGCATGGGAGCATATTCTTTCATTTTTCCTCCGGGGGGTGGGGGAGGAAAGGATAGCAACAGCAACAAGAAGCAGAATGACTTTACTGTTTCTGAAGACAGCATGTTGAAAATAGGCAGTTTCTCATTGTATAGGTAACAGCTCATTATAAAAGGGGAGCGAGAGATAGCTGCTGGAAGGAAGCCTGTGACCCTCAGAGCTGTGTCATGCTTGCTTGGGTGATGGAAATACGAGGAAATCAAGCAAGAATTAGCTTGAGAAGGGACTGCGGATATAAGGAGTTAGTTATTTAGAGAGTGGTAAATCTCTTATGGTCAGTCGTGAGGAAAATTGTTGAGCCTGAGGAACTTCCATAG
>NW_006159810.1:1129107-1182811 GCF_000334495.1 Tupaia belangeri chinensis
CCGTTTTCCCTAAGGATAGTTGCACCCTCATGTGGGGAACCTAGTTCTTTTTGGATTTTCATTTGCAATCCTTTTTTAATCTTGTACATTCCTGGAAAGAGGTTTAAAAAAATCGGTAGAAAGTAGTGCATCAAATCTAATTAAAGTTGAAACTACTTTTTATAGCATAGGTCTGTGTTTTATGTGTCGTAATTTCCACTCCCGACAAGCTATCTCATTAATACGCTGTGCGAAATCCTAGTAACACACGTGCTTTGCCCTTTCAGTTCTTCATTTATCCTCGTTTCTTCACTAAAGGGAGCCCTCCCTCCCTCTGTAAATAGTACTTTTTTGATTTATAGACAGACATGTTCCTCCTCTTCATCGGCTCAAGCACTCAGAGCAGACGTGGAATAAATCTGATATTGCAAGGTATCTTTTCTAGAGGGCTCTGCTGACTTGTTTTCCCTCCAGGATATGGGCACAGATTAGGGTCTCCTTGGGCAAGGTGAGGAGGTTGAGAGCTCGCTGCTTCCTTCCTCTTTTGCAGGTGGCATGCTGAGGAGTGTTGGAACCACTGTCCTGAGCTCCGTGTGCCCCCCACGGGATCCCATGTCAGGAGCACTGCTATTCCTTGTTGAAAGGGCCCTGGGAGTGGCAAAGAGGATTCCACTCCCCAGGTCCTCCTCCAGCAACCCACTGTGGTTTAGCATCCTTTAAAGTTCTCTAGTGATTCTGGTAAAGCAAACTATTGATTCTTCAACTTATTTATGAAAGGCCGAGTGATAGGGAACCGTCAGCAGCTGGTGAATCATTTTTTTCTCCTGCACTGCTTAGAGTCTTCTTTATTAGGGGGAAAAAAAAAAACAAGCTATAGATGTGTAATTATTACACCCCCTCTCTTCAGATAAACAAAATCATCGAGCAGGCTTCTGAGAAAAGGCCTGTCTTGAACTGGACCTGAAGGTCGGGGTGCTTGTGTGGAGGAGGAGGTACAGGACGACTGATGTGCTCAAAGACAGGACACAGTGAACGAGAAGCAAAGAAGATGAGCTGTCTTCAGATCGTGGCAGTGATTGGCCCGAGAATGACAGGAAGGGAATCATGGGGTTTCATAACTAAAAGAAAGTTTACTATGACCCAGCCATTTCATTTAATGAATAAGAAAACAGAGTCTCCAAGAGTTAAGTGACTCGCTGCCGTTCACACATCTTCTGGTATGCATTGGTATTGGGAAGAAAGTCACTTTATTTTCCTTCATGGTATCTCTCCTAAGCAAACATATTCAGGCAGGAATAAATCTTTGATAAAGTTCAGAAGGAAGTACTAAGAGCCCACAAGTTCATTCAAATGTCATCAAGAGTTGTACTTGGAGGCTTTTTGTAATGAAAAGTGTAAATTAAACTATGGTCATCCATACCCTACACCCGTACGCATGAGGTTCTCGAAAAGTGGGTCCCAGATTCTCTTACGTGAGTCTTCTGGAGAGTTCACTGTATGGTCGGGTTCTAGAGCACCATCCCCTCAAGAACTACAGAAAAACAGCTCTTGATTCCAGGCACCTTGGAATATGCATTTTAAACAGATGCCATGGTCTTGCCCCCTGCTTTACTTTTACTTCTCACTTGGAAAAACTTTTATCTATAAACTCTCAGTCTAAAATTTGTAAAAATAAAAAACATAATGTGTGCTCTAACCCCTGACCTATTAGCCATGGGAAAAAAAAGGTTTATTTCAGATGCTTGCTAGGTGTCTTTATCGTTTGGTTTTTTTTTCATTTATGAGACAAATAAGACATGCCCCTTGCACTAGCAGAATTCCATGCTTTTGACTTAATGTGATGAACAGGTAAACCCCAGAGTACTATGCACTGTTACAGGTCAGATCAAGGAAACTTCGTCCTGGTTGTTTTTGACCAGAGATGGCCTAATAGGTTGGATAGTATTTCAGGATGTGGGAAACTTGTCAGGGTCAAAAGAGGAGGCTGGCTTTGAGGTTGGGTGAACACATGAGCTGAGCATAGAGTGTGATAAAGAGGCAGGTAGAAGGATTCTGATAGAAGGATTTAGTGAATGGCAGGTCGCCATTTTTGGTAGGGTGTGGGGTGTATGGAGGACCCAGCAGGCTATGGAAGCAGAAAGATAGGTAGAGGCCAGACTTACCTGCAACTTCAAGCCTGGCCTCCGGCCTTCCCAGGATTGTCTGCATAGTTCAGAGAGCAAAGGACATGAAGGGAAAAAAAATGCATGCACTCCCTGCCTTGAAGCCCGCAGAACCAGCCGGCATGGGCCTCCTAAGGAAGTAGTGCCCTCTAGGGGTTAAGATGATTTCGGAGTGTTCATCTTTGTGTTCAGGTGCTTGGGATGCCCAGGAAGTGAAATCCATTACCTACTCAAGGAAGAAAAATAAAAAGATGATAGCTTAACCAACTCCCACCTGGCTACAGCTGTGATTACGTTATGCTGAAATTTATTAACATGGTGCTTTGATGGAGCATTATCTTAATACTGAGGATCACATTAGAGACTCAGTTCTGGAAAATTGCAAATACAGGTTACTGCTTGTTTGAAGTTAAAAAGCACTTTGCCCACATATTGTATGATTTTTATATGAACTGTCCAGAATAGGCAAGCCCGTAGAGACAGAACAAAAATGGTGGTTGCCAGGGCTGGGGCAGGAAAGGGAAGTGACTGCTGGTGGGAACAGGTTTCTTTTTGAGATAAACATGCTCTGAAATTGGGAACCAGTGATGGTGGCACAGCTCTGTGAATATGAAGCCACTGATCTGTACTCTTTAAAAGGGTGAATGTTAAGGTATATGAGTATCGCAGTAAAGCTGTTTTGTCTTTAAAGCTCTTAGCACTTTTGTCCAAGGTGTCATACAAGTAGTTCTGCCTAGAAAGGCCTTTGCAAATTCACAGTATAGAAGTATCAGTGCGATCAGGCCAGCAGGAAGTGTAGTGGTTAAGATGCTGGACTCTAGTGTGGCCAAGCACAGTTCAAGTCCTGGACCTGGTAGCTTGAAAATCACTCTGGGCACATGTGCGTGCGTACCCAAAATCCCAGGGAGAGAATGGAGGAGAGAGGATTGCAGGTGACCAATGCCCCTGGGAGTGATTTCTCACTCCCCCCCCCCACTGTCTCTCTCTCTCTCTCTCTCTCTCTCTCTCTCCAGTGAGCACAGGCACCCTAGGGGGAGGGAATGGATGGATATATGTATCAACATACATATGCACACATATGATGAGTAGATGAGTTCTCAAGTCACCATAAAACAGAGTAAGAGAAGGGCTGGAAGAACGTGGAGTGTTTGGGGGTTCAGAGACAGAGCTACCATCTGAGGTTGGCCTAGAAAGAGAAGGAATGTTCCAGAGCCAGTAGGGCAAGCAACACAGAACAGCAAGGCAAGGGTTTGTCTGGAGAGGAGTGTGACTTGTAGCATAAGAAAAATGAAAGACCCTACTGGGGCATGTGAACTGCAGTGTTGAGTGCTGGGCTGAACAACTGATACATGAAATGAAGAGTAATGAAGGTTTTGGATACAGTAGTACTGGGACTGAGTTAGGGTGGGTGTGGCCTAGGTTGAGCAAGAAAGAGACTTGGGTGAGGGAGACCAGATTAGAGCTGGAAATTTAGAGCTGGAAATGAGAGAGTTCAGAAGTGAAGAGCCTGCAGTGACAGCCACTTAAACATCTTTTTTTTTTTTTTTTTTGATATAGGGCACGTGCGCTCGCCAGACAGAGACAGAGAGATAGAAAGCGAGAAATCACCCCTCAGGAGGGATGGCCATGCCGCAATCCCTTCTCCGCCATTCTCCTCTCGGGATCTTGGGCATGCACGCACACGCGCCCGGCATGAGTTTAAGCCACTGGGTCCAGGACGCAAACCGCGGTCGACTACATGGGAGTCCAGCGACATAGCCATTACGCTAACTGCTGGTCCCCACTTAGGCATCTTTCTAAAGCTAGTTCATCTCCTCTGCCTCTAGCCCATCATCTCTCCTCTGACTTTTTTGCTCTCTGCAGTGATTGGGGTAGAGGGGAGGGGGAAGGTTGCAGGGTAGGGGAAGAGTTAAAATAAAGAGGAAGAAGGTGGTGAGGACAAGGTTCAGTTTGCATGCTTCAGTTCTATAGTTCAGCATTTCCTCTTCATGACTCAGTAGGAGAGAATCTAGTCTCTTCTAGGGGAAAGCACAGAGCAGGAAACCCTAGTTCATTTCAGGTCTATTCATTAAGCAGTGTGCCTCACTGTTCCTTTAGAAGAGAAGGACATCAACTTCCAGTGTGAGTAAACCAGAGAAGCTAGGATAACCTTAACAAGAATTTTTAAAAACTACACTGGACTTATCGTCACTTCTAGATAAAATAAATTTCCCAAGCATATATTGGGCATGATAGAGGTCCCCTTTTGTAACATGACAGAGTAAATACTGGCATATCTGTCAAAATGTATTATGTTGAATTAGACGGAATTGCTATTTGACCGTTTTCAGCCTGCAAACATCGCAGTTTCATAAGACTTCAACCGAATGGAGACCTGCTCAGTAGATATCTGACATGAGCCCAGAATGTCACATTGTGGTTTCTTAAGTTTGTTCTTTATTGGGATGGTCATTTCAGGTTCAGGGAAAGCCGTGAGAAGTGTGTAGGAAGGACTTGCAAAGAAGAACACAGGAGCCAGGCGCCAGAACACACCAGCTAGCAAAACCTAGGAGTCTGAATCCTTGCATCTGTAATATGCAGTCATACAGGTTTAGAAGTAAAAATTCAACATCAAGCATTTTCCTTTCCTAAGTAGGTTAAGAGGCAGCTGTTGCAATTTCAGATCTTCTGCAACCTGCTGGAGATGACCTGTATGCTTCTAGTAAAACAATAGAGGTATTCAAATGTTGGGAAATAGGGCACACACAAAAGGAGAAAAGTCTTAGGGCAGGCTTGGTCATGGTACCCAGCGTTGTGTGGTTTCCAGCAGCCTCGCAGATAGCCTAGCACAGAAGCGCACATCCACATTCAGCAAAAGTGACCGAAATGTCAAAGGACAAATCCGAGGCTGTCTTTCTTGGCTGATTGTATGCTCTTTGGTACTGAAATCAGAGTGGTTCACTGGACATCAGTAGGCAAGATGAGGGATTTTATTACTGAAGATGTATAAGATTAGTCAGCTATTCTTATAGGATACTTCCATTGTAATCACACCTAGATTTTAGGATCAGGGTGTGGCCTCTCGGTTCTCAAGCCCCGCTCATCTATAAACTCGGAGTTTAAGTTGTACAGTGTGGAATGCAGTCATTGGAAATAATACGATGTTTCTGTAATATCACAGTGATATGATGATGTACTTAACACTGTCGTGGCTAGGCATATAAGCGTGAAAACGTGTGAGATAACTTTGCCAAGCACTAAAAGCCCAGCTCCCACTAACTCAGCCCTAGAAAGTGATTGTCCTGCAGGATTACCCACTGCATTGAGAGCTTTTAGCTAGGTTTACACAACACTGGTGTAACTTCTTCAACCACTGGCAGAAATACCATTGCAGCAAAACCTTAATTATGTAACACTCTCTTCTCCTGGGAGCCCAATGGAACTATGCGTCCACATGGAAAAAGTCTGCCTTGGGGGCAAAGGGACATTACACCTTTCCGGTACTTTTAATGGTCCTTGGTGCAGGTTTTTAACTTAAATTCATTTCCTTTCTAGTTCCACAGGTAGCTATAAATGTAATTAAATTTCTAAGCCTGATTATTGAGGTACTCGTGAACTCCAGCCTTATTTTAACTTATTAAAGATCTAAAGAACAATAGGAGAACAAACCAATCATTTAAATAAGCATAAATAAATAGAATTAATTGTGCTAATAGTCTTTCTCTGTTGGGAACATTACCTCCCCTGATCGTGACCCTTAGTGTACATGAATTCCCACCCACTTTTTGCCAGGTTGCCTTTTTGAAGATTACTTCCTTTTACTTCGGTCAATCTAGGGCTTCCACCATCATCATCTCCACTGCCCATCCCATACTGATAGCCCCAGGGGGGTCCCAGGGCAGAAGTCTTGTGTTATATTTACATACCGAATACCCGGTGGTCTTGAGCTTGTCATTTCTTGCCTTCTGTTTTATTGTAGCAGATAAGACATTCTGTCCCCTCTTACCTTGCCTACCCATATTTGCAGGGTTCCTACAGTATGTTAGGCCAGGGGTGCAACAGGGTTGAAGTTAAGGGCTGGAGCAGCACGGCAGCCTGCAGTTCAGGGAGAACCTCCTGCGCATTGGAGCTGAGTGCACGTATGGTAGTCTAGAAGATGCCCTGTGTCACGGCAGAGCTTCTAGGACAGCTGTCAACAACGCCCATTCACTACAGCTCGTGCCCTTGTTTATGAGGAGCTCCTCAGTCATCAGTCTATTGTTTCCTATCATGCACAATCAAGAATTAAATGTTGCCCAAGATAAGAGTGCTTCTAGAGACCATCACGTGGACAAGAAAAGACAGAAAAGCTTAATCGTGGGAAGAAGAGTCAGAAAAATCTCTGGGGGAGAAAAATAAAAAAACACCTAAACATCAATAGCAACAAAGCAGCCACATGGGGCCATTTAACACAGAAACATTCATCCCATCTTAGCTGCCGGAGCGTCATTGATTTACAGCCTAACATAACGTATGCATGTAAAGACAGCCCGAGTCATCCAGAAAATGTCTGTTACCTGCAATACCAGTCTGGTTAAGTAAGAAATGAGGTAATGCATTTTAGAAATATTCCTGTCAAGATGGTTAACATAAAAAATCGGGATGTACATAAAGGAGATGAGCCTTAGTTATTTGGAAAGCAAATTATGTTAGAACCCTTCCCCCTTCCCATTCCCCAGTGACACCAGATAAACGAGGCAGTGCCATGTAGATGGGAAACTTTGTCACAGCCACTGCCACTTGTTCGTGGTCTCCCGACTTCTGTGTTGTTTTTATTCATGGGGTTTTCCTCCCTTTTCTTTGGTTTCAGATGCGAGTGTCTCTCTGGCTTATGTGGTTTCCCCGTGTGTGAGGTGGGATCTACTCCCCGCATAGTCTCTCGTGGAGATGGGACACCCGGAAAGTGCTGTGATGTCTTTGAATGTGTTAATGGTACGTGGGGTTCTCTTGTTCTCAGAGAGTGTACATTTGTGCAGGAGGAGGAGGGGAGGGCTCAGCCTTGGACACTGCAGGTCACCCAGAAAGAAGGTCTGTCGAAGATCCCAAATGCAATAAAGAAAGTTAGGATAGCAATCATCATGCCGTCCAGCAGAAAGATAATTTGGGAAGTGGAATAGCAGGCTCCAGTAGCTGTCATCCTATGCTCTTTTTCAGAATTGCAGAAATTTGGGGATTTCAGAAAAAGGACCATGGAGCCTCTTACATTGCTGCTATAGTCAGTCAGTAACCTGTCCCATTGCTATCGGGAGGGAATCTAATTAAAACCACATTGGAGATACTAGTTTGGAACAGAAAATACATCCTTCATCAAGTTTAGCGATTTCCTACTTAGAATATTGTTGGCCAGAGGTCGGGCATTGGTAGTGGTCTACTTTAGCAGACCTTATGGCCCAGAACAGGGACCGAAGAATCACAAGATTCTTCCATCTCTCCCTTTCACCATTCATAAGAGAGTTTCGTATTTGGTAACTTGGTGTTTATTGAACTTAGATTCTAAAAGGGAGGAAAACCTAAATCATGATTCTCTGATGGAATTTTGAGAAAAAACTATAATAATAATAATAATAACAAAACTCAAACATGATAGACGTCAGTAATGGTACAGTGTTATTTAGTCAGATTTGTGTACACAGGAAAAGGAAGGTGGGTTTGGACAGACACAACAAAATTATATGTGCAGAAACATTTATATTAGCCACTGCTTGTAAGAATTCCAGCTTCAGAGACCAGCAGGTGGCATATGGGTTACATCACTAGACTACTGCGTGGCTGACTGAGGTTCAAGTCCCAGACCCAGTGACTTGAAACTCATACTAGGTTCATGTACATGAATACCCAAAATCCCAAGAGGAGAAAGGAGGAGAAGGGATTGCAGTGTGTCCATCCCCCTAGGGTGTAATTTCTTGCTTGCTTTCTCTCTGTCTGTTTCTGTCACTCTGGCAAACACAGGTGCCCCATAGCAAAATGATCTCTCTCAAAAAAAAAAAGAACAACAAACAAAAACAAACAGCTTCAGGGGATTCTCCGTACTCCTCCCAAGTCTCTTCCCTCCCCCAAAAAGGTTATGTCAAAGTTGGACACCCTATTTGATTGTATCTGTGATTTTAGTCCAGTGGCCACATGCTGCTTTGTTTTGCTTTGAAGAAAACACTTGCCGTCCGACTTTCTGGTTAAGAGAACACAGGCTAGAGCTCAGTTTCCACATCAGTGAGATGGGGTGATAACAGTAAGTTAAATGAGGTGCTGACTATGTGTGAAGCACTTAGCATTGCACCCTAAATGCATGTAGTCCTTATTCTGTGTGCCACCTTCGTTCACAGCCAGGACACTGTCCTGACCATTGGGGGTGGGAGTAGAAATGGTAAAGTTGAGCATCTTAACTTACAGACCTCGTACATATAAGCATGGGGGTCTGTATGGATGGCTACAGAAAAAGGCCCGTGTGCATAAATCTTGCTCAGTGCTTCTTCCCACCCCATTATCATCCAGCCATTCATCTGCTAAACACCAGCAGATGGCCTTTTCCTCTCTGGTACTGCTGCAAAATGTAATTTATTGCAGTGGATGTGCTATGAATATTGTGCCTTTTGAGACACAATATTCGCTCAATTAGTCGCTCCCTAGCCTTGGTTCCTACATCTCGGATATGCTTCTTGCCAGTGCTCTATACTCTGAGAATACTCGTTTCTGTCTTTCGCTCTAGAATGAGAACAGCCAGAGGACAGGCGTCTGTCATGTTCATTCTTGCGTCTGTGGGTATTAGCATGTTATATGACTCACAGGGGACACCCAGATTTTGTTGAGTGAGAGCAAGGGATGCAAGGGAGGAAGAAAACGTGAGTGAGTGATCTAATTCATATCACCCTAGTAGATCTCTCTAGAGGTGGCTATTAAATACCAACCTATAGAAGGCTTGCTCTGTGGGAATCTCCCGTCTTTTACCATCCTTCACTTTAATTCGAAGTCATTCATTCCCTGGAAATAAACAGCTAGTGATAAAATTTGCAGTTGTTTCCTCTGGACAAGAAAGGCCACTTTCTTCTGCTCTTGTTTCTTGTCTCTGGAAATGTCTTCTAATCAGGACATTAACTTTACATCTCATTAACAACAGTCTCCGCGCACCCCACCTCATAACCCTTGGGGTCGGTCCTCAAGACTTGCCCCCATTGAGAGCCAGTTTTTATAGAGCCCTGACTTCATACATTGGATTTGCCGTCTGCCATGAGAAAATGTTGAGATGACAAAACAAGGTCATGGTGTTTCTGATCGTTGCTTCTTACTTGCCACCATGAACCTGTTGACTGATCTTCGCTATTACGATGTTATTCATTCCATTGTGGAGGAGACTAGAAACTATAATACTGTGGAGATTCATCACCCTACAGAGTATTCTTAAGGACATTCAGCCTCAAAGTCTGTATTTTCACACACACACACGCGTGTGCGTGCACACGTGCGGAGTTCAAAAAGCTCATTAACAAATAGAATCAGAGAGAGACCAGCAGATGGCGTAGTGGCTACATTACTGGACTCCCATATAGTCAATCTCAGTTCAAGTCCCAGAGCCGGTGGCTTAAGCTCACACCAGGCACATGTGCGTATGTGCCCAAGATTCTGAGAAGAGAATGGAGGAGAAGGGATTGCAGCGTGGCCATCCCTCCTGGGGGGTGATTTCTCACTTTCTGTCTCTCTGTCTTTCTGGCAAGTACACGCACCCTATAGTAAAAACCTCTCTCAAAAAAAAAAAAAAAATAGAGCATGAGTTTATTTTGGTGCAAAAATTTTGAAATTCAACTTTTTCATAATACACAGTTTACACAGACTTTTTGAAGACCCCTCATGTTTTCATGTGTGCGTATGTACATGTAGAATATATAAGAGTGAGAATGTATTTGCCACCCAATGTCCTGGAAGACTCTTGATATTGTGAGAAGGTCACTGTTAGAAGATACTGCATATCAAAGATTCATTATCATTGAAGAACAGAGATTTGTGCGTACACACATACACACACTTGCTTATCCACAGAAGATTCATAGCAACTTTATAATGGGAATAAATTCAATAATGTGGTGATAAAATATTAATGGGAAAAGAGAATCATACCGTTGAGTTGAAAGTAGGCATCAAATAGAAAGTGCCCAAGATATACAGGTCATGTGTCTTATGTGGCCACCAGCATTAAATGTGATATTAGGCCTCCCGCCTCCTGGCCATTGAAGTGAAGAGGGGACAGGATCAGATACACAGTACGTATTTTCAGAGAGAAAATTAAGGCCTGCTAGACAAGGCATCGCTGGCTGTCTAATGGAGATTTCTCACATGGAAATTATAAGGACTAGATGATGAAGTAGATCATGTGCTCAATGGCACTAACCACAAGTACAAAATGGATTTCCTATGGTGGTTCTCAATAAAAAGCAAAGGCAAAATATTAAAATGCCACTCAGGGGCCAGACGGTGGTACAGCAGTGGAACACCATGCTCTGTGAGGCAGTCTCACACGGAAAATTCCCGGTTCGTGTCCTGAGACCTCTCTGAGTACATAGATACCTGCTTGCCCATGATCTGGGACTGGTCAGAGCCTGGGGGGAGATCACAGTGTCAGGGCTCTGTGGAGGCATGCTCCCTTTCTTTCTCTCGTTCATGGAGGAAATAGACTTAAAAAATTGCAACTCAATGAAGGTAGTTCCAAGAGATTAGATTGGTACAGCTAGATCTTAGGTACCTGGAGCATTGTGTATCAAGTTTAAGTATTCTCCAGCATGGTTGAATATTTGATTCAAAGGCCCCAGTTAAGGAGACAGTGAGATGGATGTTAATGTAACCCCAAGTACATAAATATATCGGATACCAGCATACACTTCCTAAGCTGCTGTCCAGATGATCCATGTGCTTGTGTTTTTGTTTTTGTTTTGTTTTGTTTTTTAAAATAAGCATTATAGGTCTGCCCCATAGCCTAGAGATTAAGGGAGCTGGATTCAATGTGGCTATCTGGCCATTTCAACAACAACAAAAAAAAAAAAAAAAAAAAGAAAGAAAAGATAAGCATTAGAGCAAAAACAGTTTAAAATATCGCACAGACCTCAGAAACTCAAGAATTGGCAACACTAGCCTGGGTGAATAGATGGAGAGAACATCTCCGTAAATATTACTTCTTGGTGCAGTTTGATGTGGTTTTGTCTCAGTGGAATGAGTAAGAGAGATGCAAACCAGATCATGACATTCGGGGACTGCATTCTCTGATGAGGGTAGAAAGTAGGGCTTGTAAGGTGTTTGAATGAGAACCTTGTTTAGAAAACAAAGGAGCAAGTGATGTGATTGAATTCCTTTCATATAAACGTAGCAGCCATTAAAATCATCACCCAGAAGGATGACGCCCGAGGCAGTGGTTGAAGAGTCCCACACCTCACTCACACCTACACCTACACCAGTTCCATGTCTGCTCTGGCCCACAGACAGGTGTCTTATCAGCAGTAAACCAAAACTAAGTGATGGCCTGTACTTTTAGATGGGCGTGTGCCTGATTTTTGTCACAGTAACCCTGTATTTTCTTACGCATGACTCGCCATTCTTGTTTTAAGCATCTGGAGGCATCTGAGTTTGATATCCCTGTACGCTGTTTGGTTGCATAGATATGCTCAGTTGTCCAGGGCCTGTACACAGCCTTCTCAGTTAGAATAACTTGGTTTGCATGTCACAGCCAATAACCGACTCTTCCAACATCACTTAGTTATAAAATGCTCCCTAAGTAAACAAAGTAGTATTTAGGCTTTAAGTTATTGGATATTATATTTATACCAACTGAAACTACCAAAAATAATTTAGCCTTATCGTATTTACTAGTCAGCCATACATAGCAATATAGTTAGCAGGCCCAGGTATATCTTGAAGTTAGTCCACATTCAAAGCTATTAGAGCATGTCCTCAGTATGAAAGAGAGGGCCAAGACCAGAGGATGGATGGGGCAGGGACAGGGCATCACTCGTAAATAGCAGGGTTGACCAAAAGCAAGTTCAGCTGGTTATGGAGTAAGTTCAGATGAAGGGGGCCTAAGTAAAATGTAGCTTGTATTTTTAAAAGATGTATTTTTAGCCTATTTTTATGTCATTCTAAGTTTTTATCTGCCACAGCACTGTCCCTGCAGCACTCTGTTCTTATAGTAGATTTGAAATACAGGTTTTAAATGAGCACTAATAACTAAGAGTCAATGAAGGCCATGCTGCCCACCTCATAATTAGTTCCTGTTTTATTCAGGGTCTGTATAAAAGGTTAATAAAAATGGGAAATGTTCTTGCTTGGCCAGGGCAGAATTTTCTCTGAGACGGTTCCATGTAAAATTGCTCATTTGCAGGAGAGCTATACCCAACTTTGGCTTGCTTCACATGTAGACTTTTGGCCTGAAAACTCAGATCTGCAGCCTATAAGTATGAGAAAATCAGTACCAAAAACTATTAAAAACCCACTGTCTGTAGACCAGTTATGCTCTGTAACATTTCTATGGACGTGATGTCTGCCAATACAGTAACAGAGAGAGAGAGTCTGGCACTTTGAAAGAAATACTACACTCAGGGTGTGTTCATTGAGTCGCTCCCACCACCCTTGTGTTCCAGGGGCCTTACGAAGCTACTTTGGTTTAAGAGTGAGAGGATCAGTTGAGACCTTGGACTTCCATATGGCGGACCATGGTTCAGGTCCCAGATCTGGGAGTTCTCTGTCTTGCACAAATACCCTATAGCAAACTTTTAAATATAATAATAATAAACGATCTATAGCAAACTTTTAAATATAATCATAATAAATGAAATGGAATAAATCTTTAAAAAATAAAAAGTGATAGAATCTTTGCATTCCTTTGTGAGTGTGGCTCTTTTTCCCTTATCCCGAAGTGAGATCCACTTGGTGTACTCCAGCATACTCATTTTCCCGCTCCCCCACAGAAGAGATCGTTTTCCCTTTAGATACTCACCCACATTCCCTGTCTTTCTGTTATATCAGTTTGCTCTTGGCCTATGGAGGAATTGTCAGAAAGTTCCAATCTGTCATACATTTAGGGCATCTGATGTCTGTCCAGTCAGGTGCTATCCACCCCACCTTTTAATGAAATAAGACCAGAGGCACGATCTTTGCTGTTTCCTGCCAAGAGCTGAAGAAAAGGAGCAATAAAAGCTTATTTCTTTGTTTTTTTTCCCCCTCCATTTTCATATTCATTGTGAAATTCTACATTTTAGTTTTTTCCTTTGTTAAAATTAGAGGCCAGTGGAGCTGACAAGTGGTATGGTGGTTGAGGGCGCTGGGCTCCCACATGGCCAACCACAGTCCTGGACCTGGTGGCTTGCTTTCTCACTTTCTTTCTTTCTCTTTCTCTCTCTGTATCTCTCTCATCAAACTAAAATAAATAAATAAAATTAAGTAAAAATAATTAAGAAAAAAATTTTAGAAATTAGAAGCCAGCCCATAGCCTAGTGGTTACGTGAGCTGGATCCCACATAGCTAGCTTCATGGTTTGAGTGAGTCCCTGACTTGGAGACTTGCAAAACCTGCTAGGTGCATGTGCATACACGCCCAAAACCCCAACAGGGAGAGCCGGAGGGGGATTACATGTGACCATCTCCCATGGAAGTATGCTTCCTCATTTTCCCTCTTCTCTCTCTCTGTCTCAGCTGAGTGTGTATACCCTCTCATTTTTTTAAAAAAAATTATACACGTATTACTTTGTGCTAGTCAGTTAATTTGACAGGCAGTAGTGTTCACTGATGGTCTGTATTGTAAGGCTTTTTTTTCAGGAATTTTGAAATATATTAAAGAGGAAGTAAAGGGTCCAGAACTTAGAAACATAAATTATAATTGGACAGACACAAAAAATTACCAAGAAGACTCTCATTCATGCATCTCTGCATCAAGAAAATACAGATCAGATAGGAAATTACTTATAATATTTTCCTTTTCCACATCGACTTACATCATCCTTTTAGAGGTGCTGGCTGAGATTCGCGTCTGTCCCAGGCAGGTGAAGAACTAAGTGGTCCTTGGTCCTCAAAGGCCGCAGCTAGCTTTCTGCTCTCTCCTGCATGCAGTTTTCTAAAGAGCCTCCAAAATGCCTGTCAACACCAGAGATTTCCTTGTGTTGTCTGATGTCCTTTTTTCTTTTAAACTCTAATGAATTGGTTATAGTTTGTGGATTGTGTTTATCTTGCTAAATTCCACTTCTTCGCTCTCTTGTGCTTGTGCTAGTAAAACCTAAGGGCCCCAGTTCTCTGTCAGTACCACTATCTTCTTCACCCCCTGCCCACCACAAAAACAGCTTTATTCACAACCAGGATCTCCCCTCCTCACTTCCTTAAGTCTGGCACCAAGTGATGGCTCCACCCAGATGACCATTGTGTTTGATTAACTCAGCTAAGCAATTACTGTTGGTCGGCTTGCCATTTTTTTATTTTTCACCTTGAAGGGAAATGTAGCACTTTGTTAGGGGATAGCATGTGCCTCACTCCACAGCGTGTAAGTCTGATGTATGAAGGCACTCTATTTTCTACAGTTTTTGGAATTTATAGTCCAGTTCTTTTCAATCCCAGCTTAGATTAATATGTTGGTTAAAAGGATATAAAATAATTCTGAATTACAATAAAATGGTTCTTGTGCCGGCCTGTAGCCTAGTGGTTAAGGTGGCTAGATATGGTTGACCAAGTGGTTTGAGTCCCAGACAAGTGACTTCAGAAACATGCAGGATGTGTGTGTGTGTGTGTGTGTGTTTGCTCAGAATCCCAGAAGGAAGGAGAAATGGAAAAGGAAGTGCAGTGTGACCATGCGCCATTAAAAGTGCTTTCTTGAGTACGTGTGCATGTGCATGCTTCCTCCCACATGCCCTCCCTACCCCAATGAGCACATGCACCCTCTGGCAAATTTTTTAAAAAGATTATTTTTCTTTTGATATATTTATTTATTTATTTATTAGAGATTTTTGCTATAGGGCACATGCACTTGTCAGAGAGACAGAAAGCGAGAAATCACACCCCCAGGAGGGATGGCCACATTGCAGTGCCTTCTCCTTCATTCTCCTCTCGGGATTTTGGGCGTGCATGCACACCTGCCCAGTGTGATCCAGGACTCGAACCATGGTCAACTATGTGGGTGTCCAGTGACATAACCATTACACCATCTGTTGGTCCCATAAAAAAAGATGTTCTTCTTAACTAATTTTTTTTTTCTTTTTCTTTTTTTTGGAGAGGTTTTTGCTATAGGGCGCGTGCGCTCGCCAGACAGACAGAGAGAGACAGAGAGATAGAAAGCAGGAAATCACCCCCCATGGGGGATGGCCACACCGCAATCCCTTCTCCTCCATTCTCATTTCGGGATATTGGGCATGCACGCACACGCGCTCGGCGTGAGTTTAAGCCACCAGGTCCGGGACTCGAACCGCAGTCGACTACATGGGAGTCCAGCGACATAGCCATTACACTAACTGCTGGTCCCCTTCTTAACTAATTTTTTGAAGGAAGAATTATTGGATCCAAGAGCCAGATGATGGCTCACTGGTAAAAGGCAATGCTCTGCCAGGCAGTCCCACATGGGAAGGTTCCCAGACCAAGTTGAAGACCTCCTTGAGTATACCAGGTACACACATGCCTGTGGTCCTGGGCTGAAGGGTGAGAGTGAATTGTGGCATGGGACGCAGTTGGAGTTGCTTTCTCTTTTTCTCTCTTGCTTTCTCTTCTCTCTCTCTCTCTCTCTCATGAAAGAAATTTTAAAAAGAAACTTATAAAAAATAAAAACTATTACAGATAACACTATGAAAAAAGACTCAGCTGTACACATTTACTGCGTGCATAAAGACATCTGCATAGCTTGTCTCAGGCCGGCTTTAGACAAGCCACCTAATTGCTTTACCTTGCATTTTCCCCTTTAAAAAAATGAATATTAACACTTGTTCTGTCTTCTCAGCAGAATTGTTATAAAGTCACATGAGAAAGTAATTGTCCTTAGGTGCCATACTAATGTAAATACACTCAAATTAAAATGCAGTGAAAGTTGCTGAAAGTATTTCAAGCATACTAGGCAACATATTAAGGAATTATTTTGGGGGAGAGAGAGGAATTCATGAAGGATGTGACTAGCAGCATCCTTGAACAAGGATGCAACCGCTCAGAACTTTCTTCAGTCTGGGGGTGCCTCTCTGTAATAGCTGTATGCGACATGTACCATACATGTTACCAACTTAAATTGTACAATTTAGTAGTTTTCAGTATATTCAGAGTTACATATTTATCTTCACAATCAATGTCAGAACCTTCCACCAGACTCCCAAGAATCTTCTGAGCCTATTAGTAGTCACTGCCTATTTCTTGCCAGATCTCCCAGCCAAAGGCAAACACGAACCTGCTTTCTAGAGATATGCCTCTTATAGATATTTCATATAAATAGAATGTAGTACATGATTTTTTTTTTAGAGGTTTCTGCCTTAGGGCATGTGCACTTGCCAGAGAGAGAGAGAGACAGAGACAGTGAGAAAGAAAGTGAGAAATCATCTCCCAGGGGAGCTGGCCACACTGCAATACCTTCTCATCCATTCTCCTCCTGGGATCTTGGGCACACACGGACATACACACAGGATGAATTTCAAGCCACTGGATCCAGGACTTTTAACTGCAGTTGGCCACATGGGACGTAACCACTACGCCATCTACTGGTCCCCAGTATTTTTTTTTTTTTTTTTGAGAGAGAGAGGTTTTTGCTGTAGGGTGTGTGCACTCGCCAGAAAGACAGAGACAGAAAGCAAAAAATCCCCCACGGGGGGATAGCCACACCACAATTTCTTCTCCATTCTCCTCTCAGGATCTTAGACATGCACACACATGCACCTGGCGTGAGTTTAAGCCTCCGGGTCCAGGACTTGAACCGTGGTTGTCTACATGGGAGTCCAGCAACATAGCCATTACGCCAACTGCTGGTCCCAGTATATGATCTTTTATGACTGACTTCTTAGCATAGTGTTTTCAAGATTTAGTCATTTACATATCAGTCAATGAACAGTTAGGGGTTTTTTTGTTGTTGTTTTTTTTTTTTTTTTTGCTACTGTACATAATGTTGCTGTGAATATTTATGAACACATTTTTATGTGTCTTACGTTTTCATTTCTCTTGGGTGTATACCTAGGAGTGGAATTGCTTGGTTGCATGATAAATCTCTGTTTAATACTTTGAACTGCCAAACTGTTTCCAAAGCAGCTGTTTCTGCATCCTCACTAGTAACGTATGAGAATTCCAATTTCTCCACATCCTGATAAACACTTGTTATTACATCTTTTTGATTATGGCCATCCTAGTAGATATGAAATGGTGTCTAATTGTGGTTTTGATTTGCATTTCCCTAATGGCTAATGATGTGGGCATATTTTCCTGTATCAGTTGACCTTTTCTGTATCTTATTTGAAGAAATAAGATACGTGTTTGCCCATTTATCAATAGAGTTATTTTTTATTTTAAGTGATAACAGTTCTTAAGTCCTTAATCAGAAATATTTGCAAATGCTTTCTTTTAATCTGTGGGTTTTCTTTTATTTTCTTTCTTTTCTTTTTTGTTATTTTTTGGAGAGGTTTTCGCCTTACGGCATGTATATTCACCAAAGAGAGATAGAGACAGTGAAATAGAAAGTGAGAAATCACCCTCTGGAGGGGATGGTTATACCACAATCCCTTCTCCATTCTCTTCCTGGGTTCTTGGGCATGCATGCACACACACTTGACATGAGTTTTAAGCCACTGAGTCTAGGACTCGAACCGCAGTTGGCCATGTGGGAGTCCAGCAACACAACTGCTACACCATTTACTTGCCCCTTCTTTTACTTTCATACTGGTGTCCTTTGAATCACAAACGTAGACTGTCCAGTTTATCTATTTTTGCTGTGTTGTTTATGCTTGGGTGTCATATCTGAGAAACCATCGCCTAATCCAAGGTCACAAAGACTTACTCATAAGCTGTTCCTGCAAGTTCTATAGTTGTTGCTACTATATTTAGATTAGCTCTATGATTCATTTTGAGCTAATTTGAATATGTGATACCAGGCACCAGAGGGTCCACCTTCATTCCTTTACGTGTGGATAGTTGCTCCACCACCATTTAATAAAAAGACTGTTCTTCTCCACATTGGATTAGCACGACATCCTGGTCAAAAATCAATAAATATGATCACTTATTTATTTCTTTTATTATTTTTTTATTTGGAGAGGTTTTTGTTATAGGGCGCATGTGCTCACCAGAGAGAGACAGAGAGACAGAAAGCGAGAAATCACCCCCAGGGGGGATGGCCACACTGCAATCCCTTCTCCATTCTCCTCTCGGGATCCTGGGCACGCATGCTCACATGCCCGGCGTGAGTTTAAGCCATCGGGTCCAGGACTCGAACCATGGTCGACTACATGGGAGTCCAGCGACATAGCCATTACGCTAACTGCTGGTCCCTGATAATTTATTTCTGAATTCTCAATTCCATTGAACTATTTATCTGTCCTGATTCTAGAACCACAGTGTCTCGTTGACCATAGCATCAGATTATGTGTTGAAATCAGAAGAGGGAGTCCTCTAAGTTTGTTCTTCTTTTCAAGATTATTTTAGCAATTCTGAGTCCCTGGTATTTCAGTAAGAATTTTAGGATCATTGTTCATTTCTTTAGTCAACTAGGATTTTGATAGGGATTACATTAAACATGTTGATTAATTTGGGGACTATTTTCTTCCTAACGAAATTGTCTTCCAGTCTGTGAATACTGGAATGTCTTTTCACCTATCAAGCCCTTTCAAATTCTTTCCATACTTTGTCATTTTTCAGAGTACAAATTATATGCTTATGTTATCAACTGTATTCCTAAGTAGTTTGTTATTTGGATGTTATTAAGAATGAGGTTGTTTTCTTACCCTCATTTTCTAGTAGTTTGTTGCTAGTGTCTAGAGACATGTTTTGGTTTTTGGTTGCTGTTCTTGAAATTGTACTCAGTAATGTTGCATTAGTTCTAAGTTTGGTGGTTTTTTTAGTGGATTCCAACCATTTGTGTCGTGTGCCCCTTTCTTATGTATTGCTAGGCATAGTCTGCTAGTGATTTTTTAAATGCCTATTGGGTTGTCAGAGTCATAACCTATTTTTTCTGTGCAAAAATGTGTCATGACTTTTCTGACAACCCAATATATTCATAAGAAATATTGATCTGTAGTCGTGTTTTCTTGTGAGGTCTTTGGTGGGAATTATTTTAAATCAGCCAAAATTAGAAATAACAAATTAGTTCATAAAGAGAATGTTTTAGGCCAGAGAACAATTTTAAAATCTTTGTATCATGATGAGAGTATAAAATAGGGAGCTATGAGTCCTTGGAAGACCAGAACCTTGAAACACAGTGGGAAGAGCTCAGGTTTTAATTAAGGAGCTACTGGTTTTATTAGTGTTAGTTTTTTTGTTTTTCCTGTCACTTGCTAAATATGTAACTGGCCAATTTACCTAGGTTTCTTTCTCTCTCTCTCTTTTTTTTTAACTTCTAAACTCAGGATAATATTGTGCAGTAATGTCTACATTAGACCTTTGTTATTAGGATTAAGTAAAGTAGTGCATGTATTAAGTGTTTTGTTAAAGGCCAAACAGTATTGAAGCTGTAGATTATTAAACCAGATAGAAATAGGAATTTAGGAGAAAACACTGGAGGAACAAAACACCAACTACAAAAAAGTCTACGTAAATTTTCTGACCCAGAACAAAACCTAATGTGGAAGCAAGAGCATTCATTCGAGATTTAACAAAACAAATGTAATCCATTTAAATCACACACCAAATATGTGAGTTTCATGGTCATCAAGTTTACTTTTATTTTGGATGGGAGGAAGTTGGTGTAGATTTTGCTAAGACGAGTTTAGATTTCTTGGTGTGGACAGGGTAACAATACATTTGTTCTATTTTGTTTTATTGTTTCTGTTACTAAAGTTATATTAAGTTTAATACATTCCACTAAAGTGTAATTTCCTCCCATTCAGACAGAGTTTTCTAGAGGCTGTCTGGAAAACCTAAAAGCATACCACTCAAAAATGACTTGGAATATGCCCTGTTTGTTTTCCCTCCTTTCAGAAACAAAGCCAGCCTGTGTATTCAACAATGTGGAATATTATGATGGAGACATGTTTCGAATGGACAACTGTCGATTCTGTCGGTGCCAAGGGGGCGTTTCCATCTGCTTCACTGCCCAGTGCGGGGAGCTGAGCTGTGAGCGGTACTACGTGCCCGAGGGGGAGTGCTGCCCAGTATGTGAAGGTGAGCAGGTGCCGGGTACAGAGCAGTGCTGTGCACGTGGCTCAGAGCTGTAATGTCGGAACCAACCTACTTCGCGTCACCCTAAAGTAGAGCGCTGCTTATGACATCGTGGTCTGCCTTTTAAAAAGGGGACAGTGCCGGGGAGACTGTATGAAACTTCCCTGGAGAGAGCCAGTTAGCATGAGTGTTCCTGACCTTGCCTTCCATTCCTCCCACATAGCTCCACAGTTCCTTAGCCAGTGGGTCCTGAAGCAGAGCTAGATCTTTACGGGGACGTTGGAATTCACCACTCGTTTTTCTTAGATGGCTCTGCTGGGAGAGGGCGGCCCCCGTCACTGACAGTCTCTGTGGTCCGCTCACAGAGGAGCTAACCCTGCCTCTGTGCTGGCACATTGCCTCTCCAGGTGGGATGAGGATCCTGCTGCTGCTGCTCCTCTGGAAATATGTGCAGATTAGGGTGAGGTCGTGGTGTGGTAGGCCAGTGACACTGGCCAGGTGTCAGGCATGACTCGGGGACCTGCCCTCTCTATAGTCCCTCTTCTCTTCAAGAAGCAATATTCCCATGTTACTCTCATAGGCTCTGTCTTCCCATCTCTGGTATTCGTAAGTAAGGAACATTGAAGAACAGTACCTCTGGACATCATTCACTACCACCACACTTTTTTTTTTTTTTCTCAGAGAGTTTTGCTATAGGGCGTGCATGCTCACCAGAGAGACAGAGAGACCGAAGGTGAGAAATCACCCCCCAGGGGAGATAGCCATGCTATAATCCCTTCTCCTCCATTCGCCTCTCAGGATCTTAGGCGCACACACACACACACACACACAGTATGGGTTCTAGGCCACCAGATCCAGGACTTGAACCATGGTCAGCTTTGTGGGAATTCAGGGATGTAACCATTACACCACATTTTAAGGTTTAAGAAACTGAGATTCAGGAGCCAGTCAGTCGTGTGGTGGTAAAGACTCCTGGAGTGCACATAGCCAACTCCACAGTTGGAGCCTCAGACCCGGAAGCGTGAGAAACTTGCTAGGCATGTGTGTGTGCATGGCCAAAATTCCAAAAGTGGGAGAAATGGAGGAGAAGGGTTCTGGCGTGACTGTGCCCCATAGGGAGTACTTTCTCACTTTCCCTCTCTTTCTCTCTCCCACAAACACATGAACAAACTTCCTTAGGTTCAGAAAAGAAGTCATTTGTCTGAGTTCACTGTAAAACCAGGATGGATGTTCACACACCTGACTCTGTCATGTTCTGACCACACACCTCTGGACACTTTCCCCAGAAAGGAGACCATGTGAGCCTCTGTGGCCTGACTGGACCGCAGCTCTAGTCATACGTGTTAGTCTTGTATCTGCACACAAGTGGAAGAACACAGTCATGCCACATTCCATACTTTCTGTTTTCCTAAAACCCTTTCCTGTTGATGCTGAGCTACATTTACCACATAATAGTGAAGATCTGCAAATATGTGAAGTATCTAAACAACATTCCTAGCATGGAATAAATGCTCCCAACAATGCGTCCTTTCCTCCATTAGAAAATACTGTAGCCAGCACGGGAGGAGAGCCGTGGTGTGAAAGCGCAGATATGAACCTCCGTGTAATCACCATGAACTGTCTGGGCATGGATCCGGTTATGCCTCACTTCCTAGAATTCAGACCCAGGCTCCAAGTAGAAACGAACGATGTATTTTATGAAAGAATTTGGAAAGTCTTATCTAGAGCAGGTTGACCAGCTACTTCCATCTCTGACAGACTGCGTGATTTTAAAGCGGAGCCTTCTCATTTTCTTATTACAGCCTATTTCCTCCTCAGAATAAAGACAACAAACTCTGAACTGTCAGAATTCTCTTCCTTGCACAGCGGGACTTGTTATTTGAGGCTAGTTTTATATTTCTGAGAAAGAAAATTGAGTAATTTATGTAGTAGCCCTCAATACAGGGATATGTAGGGATTTTATATGCACTATTTATATCCTTATCAGTAATCTCAAACAAAATTTACTTGTTAAACCACGGTGATTTTTTTCTTTCTTTCTTTTTTTTTTAATAATTAACTTAATCTTTTGGTTTTTAGTTTTGCCACAGAATGCATTTGCTTGCCAAACTCAGAGAGAGTGAGTCAGTAAAAAAATCACACATACACCTCCCCCCAGGGGAATGATCATACCACAGTCTGTTCTCCTCCATTCTCCCCTCAGGATCTTGGGCATGCGTGCACATGCATCCAATATATTTTCAAAGCTGCCAGTCTTGGACGTGAGCCACAGAGTCAGCTATGAGGGATCTAGCCACATTAACCACCAGGCCACCAGTTGGCCCACAGAGAACTTTTCTTTGTAACCTTGGCTATTTCTGTTCTCCAGCCATGGTTCAGGTTAACTGTCTGATTTGTGGGGAAAAAAAAATTGGCCCAGGCTGACAGTCTTCCTCTCGGGCACAGTGGCCCATGATATGTCTATACCAGCCTGTCATAGCAAGAGCCTACTGTCCTCACTGTTGTCCACGTGGCCCTGCGGCACCATGAGGTATCGTTTAGTTAGTCCCAAAAGTAATGATAGAATGTTCTAAGTAAGATGAAGGCATTACCCTTTCCACTTTATAAATAGTGAAACAGAGGTATGATAAACAATCAGCAACAACTCGATCATGGTTAGTGCCTAAAACAGATTCATGGGGTTTTTTTTGGAGAGGTTTTTGCTATAGGGCGCATGCACTCACCAGAAAGAGAGAGACAGAAAGCGAGAAGTCACCCCCTAGGGGGGATGACCACGCTGCAATCCCTTCTCCTCCATTCTCCTCTCGGGATCTTGGGCACACACGCACACGTGCCTGGCGTGAGTTTAAGCCACCGGGTCCAGGACGTGAACCGCGGTTGACTACGTGGGAATCCAGTGACATAGCCATTACACTAACTGCTGATCCCTCGTGATTTTTAATTACCAACCCACAGCTCTGTCCACATAGCTCTCCAGCTCCATGGAGGGATGACACCTGCATGTTGGTTCTTAGGTACAGAACTTCTTCCCTGCCTGCAGTGTCAGGATAGGTGGACCCAGATTTGGAATGACAGCATGTACTCCTGGAGACATCTCCTACAGCCCTGAGCTTCCATTGATCACAGTTGGAATAGACTACCAATGACTAGAATCTGGGGATGGTAGGGGGACAGCTCTAGGTGTAGGCTGAGATAAGATTTAGAATGTGCTCAGTCTTTCTCTGAACTCATGTTTTAATTTAGATCCAGTGTATCCTTTTCATAATCCTGCTGGCTGCTATGCCAATGGCCAGATCCGTGCCCACGGAGACCGGTGGCGGGAAGATGACTGCACATTCTGCCAGTGCATCAACGGAGAACCCCACTGCGTGGCAACAGCCTGTGGACAGAGCTGCATGCACCCCGTGAAAGTGCCTGGGGAGTGTTGCCCCGTGTGCGAAGGTCAGTCTTGTAGGTTCTGATGAGTCACTGGTGACAGTGTCATGTTGGAGAAGTTTCACCCAGTGTACTCTTATTTGTTTATTTCCTCAGGCCATGTATCTGCTTTATGCTCTTACTAGGTGCAGATGAATTTATTATAGAGTCCAAACTAATCATTTGGGGAAAATGTTGCAAATTTTAAATGAGAATAGTGTGGTCTTTATTTTGCTATTGGAGATATGCTTATCTGCATATAGTAGAAGAATATATGCATTTTAATTGAGTTCACATCTAGAGGTCAACACAGTGAAATAAAATTGGGAATAAGACCCACAACTCAAGCCTAGTGTGTTCAATTTGTGATGCTTCTATAAGTTCAAGAGTCCAGACAGCTAGATGAAAAAGCTGCAACCATCAAAAGTAGTTTGCACTGCTTGGAACCCTCATTCAGAGCATCTTTCTACTTCTAATACTACAGTGCTATGGCTTTGCAATTCCTCTAATGCTTTTACTTATCTCTTCAATACTTAGATTTGCTCCCTGTCTTCCTATTCAAAGGAGAGAGGCATTCTGGACTAGTTTTCCTGTCCCAACCTGATTCTAGTCCATTTTCTCCATCCTGGGAAGATTCACGTATACTTACATCTTCTGTCCATATCTGTTAAGACAGACAAGAAATTAGATATTGATATGAGCAGATCCAAAAGAGTCATTAAGACGCATATTTGCATATTAAATGAAGTAATGTGGGTTCAAAAATAATTCATAGAAATCTGTACTTTCAGAATATTTTAAAAGAGGTATTAGGGGCCAGCAGGTGGCATAATGATTGAGGGCACTGGACTCTCACATGACCAACCGTGGTTCAAGTCTTGGATCTGACCATTTCCTTTCTTACTTTCCCTTTCTCTCTCTCTCTCGTTCTCGCTCTGTCCCTCTCTGGTCAAGTTAAAAATAAATAAAGTTAAATAAAATAATTCCCAAAAAAGGAGATATTAAAAACCTGACTGGTCTTTCCAGGAAGTCAGTTAAGAATACTAAGTCTTAAGTAACAAGAAGTCTTTTGCTTCCACCTAAATGTTAATAAACTCAGACTTCAGAGTTTGCCTTCCTGCCTTCATTAACCTCTGAGGGGTCAGACTTAATAAAGACCTTAAAAATCATATAAAATGTTAAGCTGGAGTACTCTAGTTCTATTGACATCACCAATTTTCTCACCATTACTGTACTCAGTGCAGCTGCCACACCAAAGCTTTATAGCTTCCAGATGACCGATTTTGTGGAAGTCACCCACTCCCTCACTCATATACTCCTCCCATCCCCTGAAGGCTGCATTTCAGTGAGGGAAAGAAAAAGAGTGTGTAAAAAAATAGGCATAATGGTTCTACAGTTGATTTTGTTAACAAAAATAAGTAAAGCCTTACTGAAGCAGACAAAGGTGGAATGTCTATCTCTAAAACTTAGGGCTGATCTGTTGTCAACTTGAAATATTTAAGTACAAACGCGTGGGTGATACTTTAAGAAAAATCAAAGGTATAAGTACATAATCCAGTAAACACTAGCCTTTACACTAGCCCCATGAGTCTTCTTGCATCATAAATTCAAAATAAGGCTTAGTAAACTTAGAAAAAAGTAGGGCCTTTAGGGACCAGCAGTTGGCATAATAGTTATGTTGCTGGACTCCCATGTAGTTGACCATGGTTTGAGTCCCTGACCTGGCGGCTTAAAACTCACATCAGGGGTGTATGTGTGTGTGCCCAAGATCCCAAGAGGATAATGGAGGAGAAGGAATTGAGATGTGGCCACTCCCCGGAGGGTGGGGGGGGGGTGACTTCTTGCTTTCTTTCTCTGTCAGCACATGTGCCCTGTAGCAAAAATCTCTCTGAAAACAAACAAACAAACAAAGAGGGCCTTTAAAGCCAGTGAAAATGAATGAAAGGAAGGCACGTCATTTTGCACTCATCTTTTGCATTTAGTAGCGTATTCATCATGGTGAGTGGAGAAGGGAAGCAGTTGGTGAATAGAAATGTTTGTATCTATCTGAAACTTGCTGGTTTATTGTATACTCGTGTAGATGTTTGGATAGGGAGTGCATGCTAGTTTGATCACTTAAGAGTTTGGTCTCTGCAACAGCTGCACCGAGCTATAATCTAATTTTTTTACAATTTGAAGATTTGGTGAGCCAACATTGCAAAAAAATTAAGAACCTCCTATAGTCCAGATACCATTAAAATAAATGAGGTAGTTTTAACATCAAAGAACATATTTAAGCAAGGTTTTAAATTAAACCAGGAAAAAGGACTGTCCATATTAAGGGACTGTAGGGTAAGTGCCTTGCATTTGTGCCCAGTTGTACTTACCCCTCACAGTGACCCTGCACTAAAAGCCTTATTATCCCATTGAAGAAATGAAGGTTTAGGGAGATTTAGGTAATTCTCCCTAAGTCCAGTGGCCATTGTGTGCCTGAACTGGGATAAACTGAAGTCTGTTCAATGCAGCTGCATTGTTGCTTGCTTCCCCTGCTCCCAGATGCCATCTCAGCTTACTCATGCCCTGCTTCTCATTCCCTTGTTTCTCTTTAGTCTTCTCTGGCTTTTGCTCTTGTGTTGAGGAAGGGAGACTGGAGTGGGGTGACAAGAGACCCAGTTATCATTTGCAGTCTGGAAACTACTCCAGGTGATGGGGATTTGAACGCTCACCCACCTTCACCCAGCAGTGTGAGGACCTCAGGAGCTGATGCCTTAGGGACATATCCCCGAGTTCACATTTCAAGCCTCACACCTAGGCAGCCCCTGCCGCCACGCAAAATATCTCTTCAGCTGAAGAGTCCACTGGTCTGTCCCCTCTGTCTCCTTCATGTTCTGAGACTTGTCCCCTTCATTGACCCTTTCAGAAGATTCTGTTGTCTAGTTGTCATTTATCTCATGTTTCTTGTTTTTGTTTTTAACGTAACTGAGTAGTGAGTTGCATACAAGGTTGTAATTGCTCTCTAGTAATGCTCTCATTTTAAGATGTAACAGTTCCTTTGGTATGGGATTACAAAAATAAATAGGTTAAGATAATGATTACTGAAAGGTTATTTATAATTAGTAATAATAAACTTACAAAACAATACCAGGTGACTGGATCTTGTTGCTTAGTTGATACGGCCCAAGAAAGTCTAGGAACCATTTGGAGATAGTTTTCTCAGTAGTCATTCGATAGCATACTTAAATCTCATTTCAAGTGACTTCAGAATAGCACTATATGAACTGAGAAAAAAGCAAGGTGTTAATGTGCAATAAATAAGCCATCAACTAGAATTAGTAAGAGAAAAACAGAAACACTGGTATGTATGCAGTCTGTACACATGGCAGATTTCTCTGCACACAATTGCATGGCAAGTGTTGGCCCTGCTGTATTCACTGCAGTGTCAAGGTACATAGTCAGAGCCTGAAATTAGACAAAAGGACCCCACACAGGGATTGTGGTTTTAGATTCTTTCTAAATAATTACTGCATCACCTTATATGGTATGTTAGGACTTACAGTGGGAAAGAACCTTGTTGTAGCTGCTGTTGTTATTGAAGATACATACCTTCCAAGTGACAGCATAACTGGCCTACTTACTCCCGGAGGCTTGGGGATGACCTGGGGACAGGAACTTGGGGGCCCTTAAAACTAGGCTGTTATGTGACAGCTAACTCTATTCACAAGTACCTAAGTGCTTTTAAATTGGCACTTAAGTACTCTCAGTACTCTTAACGATGAAGTCTTAGCAAGTCATTGTCAACACCCCATTCAGGTACACAGATAAGCCATCCTCTCAGTCTGTAAGACTGGAACTAATTGTATTCTTATTTTTTGCTTTACTGGATTTGTCTCCATGTCACTTGTTCTTCAGTCGCAATATTTTTTATTTTATGACTTGTAAACAGCTAGATTGAAGTGGGGATAATAGCATATAACGTTTGTAATGTAAGTGTTCACATGGAAGACATAGCTATATCTCCTTGAAAAATTAAAACTAGAGAAAGGGAAAGGACAGCAGAATGAGGCCTTCGTGTTCATCTTCGCAGCATTTGCATCACCTTGTCTATAACCCTTAATGACAGTAGCTATCATTTCTTGCGCACGAGCTGTGTGTGAGGCCTAAGTGTTTAAAGAACACCAGCTCGCTTGATCCTCACAGTATCCCTCCAGTGTGGGTACTGTCATTCCAATTTATAATTACAGAATCCAAGGTTTAAAGGTCCTGTAATTTGCCCTAGGTCATATAGCTCATAAGCGGCAGCTATGTGTCCCCAGAGCCCAGACTCTGGACCCTGCCTGCGTCCTGTCTGTGAGACAAACAGCACAGAGGTTATGTTCCCTGTGAGCAAAGAAGTCACTGTATTTCTTCAGTCCCTAGAATAGCATCTGTTACATAAATAGATACTCTAAAAATCTAATGAATAAGTAATGAGAGAGGATGAGAGGAAAGGAGAGAAAGAAGAGTGTAAAAAGTCCTAGCCAATACCTTTTGTAGACCTCCTGAACTGAGAAAGACAGGTGAGTTGGGCTGATGAGCTTCACATTGACTGTTCCCCTTTCTAGAAAACAAGCATTCAGCTGTCTGCTCATCCCAGGAGCAACCACATGGGCCTTCCAAGACTGGTGTGTAATCTGTGGTTTTTGTTCTCCCAGTCCAGCCCTTGGAGTCCAGAATCAGTGTTTGAAGCAGTGCCTCCCCAGACCCTCCAAGGCTCACTGCTACATTGAATGTACTGTTTTTAGGATGTGCCTCTCTCAAGAACCAGCAGATGGCATAATGGCTACATCTCTGGACTGCTGCACAGTCGACCACAGTTCGAGTCCCAGACTTGCCAGCTTAAGTTGACACCAGGCGTGTATGCATGTGTGCCCAAAATCCCAAGGGGAGAATGGAGGAGAAGGGATTGTAATATATCCATTCCCCCTGCAGGGGTGAGGGGAGAGCTGGGGGTGATTTCTCATTTCTGTATCTCCAGCAAGCAATATATCGTATAGCAAAAATCTCTCTCTCAAAAAAAAGACATGATTTTCTCATGGATAGGTGCCACTGCATTCTTTTTCAGCTACTTACATAGGCAAGATTATTTTTCCATCAGTTAGGTATTGAGAATAATTTGCTAATTTCCTCCCCAGTGATACCAAGTGCAAATGCTGCCTAAGCTGATTCTTAATGTCAGGGCTACCCTAAAGAGAGGGTGCCATTTCCATTAAAAATTTGTTTTCTCCTGAAGGGGAAGGTAAGGTGTTAGAGAGGGAAATTGTGGCTGTGAGATATTTGTCAGGCCCAGGATCACTCAGTAATAGAAATGCAAGAGATCTGAACAGGATAGTGGCCAACTTCATTGTCACATCTGATGTAAGAGAAAAGAATTGCATTATGTCTTCAAAGTCTTCATTCAGACCCGATGTACTGTTTCATCTTGGGCCGTGGCTAGACCCTGCCCAGATAACCACTGTTAACTGAAGGTTTTTCAGGACTGGTTGTCTGCAGTCTCCTGCCGGGAGGAGTTGATGATTTTGATGACCTTGGGGTTTTGGAGCCAACACCGGAGTATCACTTTTCAACAACTTGGGTAATATTTTTAAAGGTACCATTCAGAATTATACTCAGGTTGCCAGTAAAGAAATCCCACACTTGTGGTTGAGCAAGTGGATACCTTCTTTTCTACTCTGAAACCAAAGCTAAATCCATTTTCCGTCTCAGACAGGAAGTTAAAGAGTTATTTGTAGATTTTCTAGGCTGGGTAACAAGTGTATGAGAGTCCATCATATTAGACTACTCAAGTATTTTTTTAAAATTTTGTATAATAAAAATTAAAGCAGTGTTATTTACAGAGCTATTATCAGATATGAGCTGAGTTTTAGGCAGATCTAATAATTCTACACACCTGGACTTAATCAACTCTGGAAGTGGAGGAGTAAGCGTCATTGTGCATGAATTCTTTCTAACTCTCTGGATTTAGGGTGGAATGCGATTGAACCAGAAAATCAGCTCTCTTCCTTCTCCTGACTTGGCTTTCTCAGATCCCTTACTTGGAGAATCCTGGTTCTGCTGGAGACAGGATAGGAGATCAGACATTAGGCATGCCTTGAGCTATGTGGACTTAGTAAGCCACTTCAGCGCCAGCTCACCTAATAGACTGCACTGCTCACTGTGCTTCTGTGAAGGCCCAGGGGTCTGTGAGCTGTCAAATGTACTGTCTTCATCAGCAGCCCAGGTTTTATAGGAACACTGTATTCTTTCCTATGAATGTTAATATATTTTGAATCAAGCTGCCCTTTAAATAAGATTTCCTCTAGGCTGCCAGAAAAGTCTGTACCAGGCACATATCTGGGTGGGAATTCCTTGGAATAAGAAAAAAATGTTTCCAGCCCTACCCATAAAGCTTTCTCATTGAACCATATCTCAAATGATTAAGCTACTGCTTCTGTGGCAAGGAGTCAGACATAGTTTGCCTGACCCCAGCGAGGCCATGAAGTCAAAAATGCCACAGGGTCACATGTTATTAACATTCTGGTGCATAACAGAGATGAAAATTCAGTTTATGGGTGGTATTGCTTCAGTGCCATCTACTATTGTTAGTAAGCCGAGAATAATAAAATATTCTTAATAACTCCAGGACTGTTAGGCATGCTGTTTCATCCTTTAACTCTAAATGTCCTGGAAACTAGTTCCATAAATGGAAATTAAAATGTACCACTGTCTGTATTTCCTTGTCCAAATAAGGTCATATGTTGGGACAAATGTAGAACAGATGACCGTGTGTTAACTGGGTCTTTAAGAAGTATCAGAAAGGTCTTCTGTGATGACTTGTGTAGCCTTTTGGGTTTTCTCTGGTCATGCCAAATATCTTTATATGTTTTAAGTAGCATCACAAGATAGTTGAAATGAATGTAAAAGACATTCCTTTCTGACCTTAAAATACCACTTTCAAAATTCTAAGAGTTTTTATAGCTATACAGAAATATATTCTGTGCATTTCATACGAGTAGCTTTCTTGTTAGATCCACCACTTACATTATTAGTTACACAGGTGTGAAAATAAACATGGAAGTAGTTGAGTAGAAAGGAACTGGGCTTTGCTTTTAGCCCCAAGTCTGCTGCTGGTTCTTCACCTCCAGCATGTCTTTGCATATGTCAGTGAAGCCTTGCACTTTGTGCTTGGTTTTTGATAAGATTGTAACACTGACCAAAGTTTACAAATAAAAGGGAAGGTTGTCCTTAAACGCTTCACTTACTGGATGACCTAACTGATCGATGCATTAAATATTCAGAATGGTTCAGAGCTGTGCCGCCCGTGGTGGTGCAGCAGTAACGCAGCACTCTGGGATGCTGAGGCTACATGGGAAGGCCCGAGGGTGGTGTCCTGAGGTTCCCTTGTGCACGCCAGGCACACATGTGCCCATGATCCTAGCTGGCTGAGATCCTGATCTCAGTGTGACAACCCTATTGGGGTATGTCTTTCTCTTTCACTCTCTTGCCCCTTCTACTCTCATGAAAGAAAGAAAAATAAACTTTAAAATAATAAATAATTGTTCAGAACTGATACTGAAACACATGAGTAGAAAATCCTCGGCCTCTGGGTTTCAGCAGTCCTGACTGCTCCGAAGTGGCTTACGAGGGAACAGGTCACTCTTTGTTTCCCCTGCTGTCCACATCTCATAGCTAGAAGGGCATTATTGCTGGGAGTCTCATAATTTTCCTACTAAGATAATAATTGTGTCTAATAGATCAGTCTTGAGCCTGCTAATTTTCATCTAATCAACAGAGGCAGGAAAACATAGTCTGGAATGCTAACTATGTGAATGAAAAATATTTAGTCATTCTTGAAATGATAGGAATGTTTTTCCAACAAGCTTAAATAAACACAATCTCTTTTGAGACTGTGTTAAACTTTTTTTGGATAAGAGACAACTCTTAGGCAACCAAACAGAAGTTAATGAAGGTTATTAAGAGGCATGCCCTTCAGAAAAGGTTTACAGACCTTAAGAAGAAAGATTTCATCTTCTTTATGGTATAACCATCTATTGGTGGTAGAATGCCTCTCCTTTTAGCTTTGGTCCACCCAATGAATGTAACATTGTAACTATGAGAGTAGTAGTATTGTGCTTCCAACAGGTATCACTAACTAAAGCCATAGTTGGTTATATTAAACCATCTTACCTGAAAATCTTCATCTCCTCCTTTGTTTGCCTCAGTCCTAAAGAATGGATCCGTCTCTACATGCCTGCATTGAAAGCACACAGTGACACTTTTTCTGCAAAGCATGTTCCTTTATTCCAACCAGTCCAAGGTCCATCTGCATCATGGAATTATTCTTCAGCATACCAAGATTTTCATATGCAAATGAAGTATTTTTCCTTTCACAATAGTTAAGTGGGAAAACTGTACGTACACTCACTGCAGGAACCCCGTCATTCTGAATATTTTTGGTGCTCATCTTTTGAAACTGACTTTGGAACTTAGAGCACATCCTTTTGAATATCCTTAGCTTTGTGAACCCCTGACTTGGAAGGTTTATTAGACTCTAGAAAATAGCCAAAGTCATTCATGTCCAAGTCTGGTGAAAAAGGTGGGTGATTTAGCTGGTAAAACTATTCAGAGGAAGCAAGACGTGACAGTGAAATAAAGGCACTTTGTCTTCTATGACATAGTAATTTGCTCTGAAAGCACCTCTGAAGAGAAGTTTCAAATAGCATTTTAACATGAACAGCCTTTTGGCATAACCATAGTACCTCTGAAAGTGAGTACTTTTATCAATAACACTTATTTGTAAGTATAACTCCTGCTGTGTTTATAAAAAAAAATCAATTCACCTACTATATAGTGTGTTTATGACTTCTAGAGACTAGAGGCATATATTGAAATGGTCATACATTACAACATTTTTGTGAAATTGCTCTTGCTCCATCCAAATGTGTTTTCGAATAAATTAGACTACAGTTAGAGTTTAGTTTATAGTAGGTGGTCGGAAAAGTCATGATGTGTTTTTTCTATGCAAAAATGCGTCATGGCTTTTCCGACAACCCAATAATTTGCCTATAGAAATACCACCTTTAAAATGAGTGTAATTCAATATAATTTATTTTTAATATTTTTAGTTTTCTAAGCCTGCTTTTGATTGTACACTTTAAATAAATGGTTTTATGATATAATCTTAAGTGTATCTTATTAGAACAAAATGATTTCATATTGTTCAGTACATGAGGGCAACCATTGGAGATAGTAAAGAAATCAATTGAATTACCTAAAAGCCCCTATTAGAACTATTTTATTTATCCATTTGTTTATTTGTTTGTTTATTTTTAAGAGAGGAATTTTTTGCTATAGGGCTCATACACTCACTGGAGGGACAGAGAGAAAGCCAGAAATCATGCCCCACGGGGGGATAGCCACCCCGCAGTCGTTTTCTCCATTCTCCTCCTGGGATTTTGGGCACACATGCACATGTGCCTGGCATGAGTTTCAAGCCTCTGGATCTGAGACTTGAACTACAGTCAGCCATGTGTGAATCTAGCACCCTAACCAGTGTACCACCTGATGGCCCCCCATTAGAACTATTTTTGTGTTGTGCCTATCTTATTGTTAAAGATGAGCTATCCTGCAAGTGCATACAATGTTTGCTGCAATACTACCATACAGTAATAGGATAGGCCGAGGGAACAGAATGTCCATTCAGAAGCGTCCCTTGCCTGTGTGTCCATCCCCCCACAGTGGGTGGCTGGGGAAGTGGGAGCCACAGCACCTTACCCAGGTGTCAGCCTCTCCCTTCAGGATTCCACATTTTCATGTAGTAAAGCCCAACTTGCAGACCGGGAAATCTCTTAGCAAGTGACTCAGCAGCATGTGGTCTTGGTCCAGGGGTCAAACCATCAGTTTGATCTAAATCTGAGATTCATTTATTTACCTGTATTTGACCATTTAGCTCATTTTTCAAATCCGACAGAAAACACTGAGGACAGTAATACATTCCTTTGTGTGTACTTTTTGAGTTTGATTCATTATTATCAATTCAACCAGTTCGTTTTTTTTTTCCACTGTTGACATCTACAGAATACCTGTTCACACATCAAGTGGATTTTATGTTAGCATCTGAGAGATCAGCTGGATTTATCAGCTTTGTTTGAAACAGAGCCCAGTTCAGGCATCTGGGACCATTTGAGACCACAGAATCGAATGCTACCTGCTAAACAAAAATAAGATGCCGTTCAAGGCTCCAGCTCCTATTTTGTAGCACCTGAGTGAAACACAGCTCAGCACCACCACGAGCATTCTGAGGCCATACAGTATGTGCTTGGTCCTTGCAGGCTCTGAGAGGCACGTCGCAGTCTGGGTTGTTCTCACACGGGAGCCGACTGAGAGTTGAATGTGTAAGCCACTTCCCTGACCAGCGCCAGACCTCCCAGCCTACATTCTGTGTACTGACCTCATCCCTGGCTCCAACTCACTCTTTTCTACTGGAAATTTACCTTTGGAGCTCTATTTCCTCACTTTAAAGAAGTATTCATTCATGATATAATTTGAAGCTGCCTTGGCTCTAGTTTGGAATGAGGTGTATTTATGTGCTTGTTTACATATTCGGGGCTACCCACTTTCCTGTGCCTGTGCTTTGACTGCAGCTGAGCCGACCGCAGTGTGGCTATCAGTAGGAAGACAGGAGCTCATGTTCTTTTTTCACCTTAATTGGACAGCTGTTGCCCTGCATATCAGCTCACTTTTAAAACAGTTCAGGGAATCTCTATTTGTTGCTGAAGCTAAAATATGTTCTGAGATAATAAGCTGTCAGCTCGGGGTGGCCTTAGGCCTTCAGTATTGAGAGGGATCAGTCAGCTCAGATCTTTTCAAAACCATGAATCTCTCATCCTTTCTGGGAACCAAGTTTTCAAAACGATTCCATGGAGATGTTATGCTAGATGAATTCAATAGGGAGTGTTCCACCGTCCTGCGGCGGGGATACTGACAAGATTCTTCTTTGAGAGCAGTGCCCCCAGTTTTCTCATGAAAGCCCTGGTTGAACTTTCTCTTACTGGTAGCCTACGTTTGAGATCACTGACCTTCCAAAACGAAGATTTGTTGATCAAGGACAGTCTTTAGAGATGGGTCCTCCTGTATCTTCTTTCAACTTGAGAAGGGCAGAACTACTGGCAAAGATATGAGAGTGACTGACACTGTGATCAGTTTGCCCTTGTCCCTAAAGACCCAGCAGTGAGAGGGGAAGAACGGGCTCAGCCAGGCAGACAGAACCATTGTTTCAACTCACTTCGGATAAGCTGACTACTAAGAGATTTCTGTTCTCTTGGAGACACCATCGACATAGTCAGATGTGAAACAATGATACCGGACTGCTACTCAGCAAATGTGAAAGGCGCCAGTGGCTGGTCACTAACGTGCTCCGAAGCTTACCAGACCATATAAAGAGACATCACAGACCCACACACATCCCCGATGCTTTTCAAGTTATCAGTGGAAATGATGCCTAAGTTACAATGCACAGGGTTCCTAATCCGGAGCAGAATGTCATACCATTTTTCAGCTGAACATTTGAGGCCTGTGAAAGAGCTCGTAACTCATTAATTAGCCATTATCTGAGTGGGCAGGATCATCATTACAACAGTAATTATAGCAACAAGTGATAGTAATGTAACCCTTTGAGTTGATACAATAGTCTCCTCTTCACAATCTTATTTGAGCCTTCCAGGAATATTGCGAAGTAAATATAGTGAGTGTTCCCATCGTACTGAAGCCCAGAGACTATCATCATCCCATGTTAGGTAATAAGAGCAGGTACTCTAACTTTTCTGATTCCAGATGATCTTGGCATGGCATCTCTTTAGACCCCATCATGAGAAGAGAGAGGATGAGGAAAATAAGATGGTGGGTGGTCGATCACTGTACTTGTTGATCATTGTGGTTCAGATTCAAAGACCATTCTTGGCCCTGGCTTCGTTCTCATTGTTGAGACCCAGTTACTAACCTCTGCAGCCTAGCCTGTGATCCCAGGTTTTTTTCCTGAGCTTTCCTGGAATTTTTTTTTTTTTTTTTTTTGAGAGAGATTTTTTCACTATAGGGCGCGTGCGCTCGCCAGACAGACAGAGAGAGACATAGAGACAGAAAGCGAGAAATCACCCCCCAGGGGGGGTGGTCATGCCGCAATCCCTTCTCCTCCATTCTCCTCTCGGGATCTTGGGCACGCACGCACACGCGCCCGGCATGAGCTTCAAGCCACCGGGTCCGGGACGCGAACCGTGGTCGACTACATGGGAGTCCAGCGACATAGCCATTACGCTAACTGCTGGTTCCCAGCTTTCCTGGAATTTTGACCTTACTGTTTGACCTTTGGGAAAGCTGAGTCTGTTTCCTGCTTCCACTTGTCCATTGCTGTTTTTTCCCCAACTTAGGATGTCTCTCTAGAGCCCTGGTGTACTCTGCCCGGCTCTCTGTCTTCTCAGCTCTGCCTTCTGCCCAGCCTCTTCCACATCAGCCAAACTCCAGGCCTTGGGCCCTGACCATTGGCATTTGAGTCCTCCCTGAGCAAAATAAACTCAGCCACCATCACAGTGCCAGGCACTGAGAGACCATCACCAACATTGTGCATTCTGGGCTGGGCTCTTTTCCCTCTGATTCTTGCCAGTCATTGCTTAATCATGTGGCAAATTTCCTGAGCGTTCGGCAAAAGTGCCCATGCTTCACCCAATGTGAGTTCCTGAGTTGAATGAGTGCCCAGTTATTTTCAGGGCTATTTTAATAACACTTTTTCATTTGGCACCATCAAGTCTGGGATAGTCCCAGAAGCGAATTCTCCAGATAATTGAAATCTGAGGTGTCGAGCTTTATGTTAAGAAGTTTGGTGAGAGGCCTTCTGCAATGTTTTGTGTATTTTGTGCCATCTTAATTTAAACCAAAGCTCTAAATCGTATTTTATAACCCATTTCAGGAAACAGAGTGTCATCACGGAGTATCTCATTTTGACCTGCTTGTATGTGGGATCTTTCCACTCAGTTTGCATTATTACACGCACATCAAGTTCACTTCATTTGTTGAGTACCTGTTATATGCAAGAACTGCTGCAGGGACCATAGAGCTTAAGGACCTTACTGTCTTCTCTCAGAGTTAGGAAGTTAGAGATTCAACCTTATAGGGATAATGTTTGGAAGAAGGAGGCCTTTTTGTCATATAACACACCCTGACTTTAAGTGCTTGGTTGTCTTCTTTCCTCCTTTATTCTCTAAGCAGTACTCTAGGCCAAGTTCCGTGCTAGTGCTGAGATTATAAACAATAAATGAACCACTGTCCCTCATGTGAGGACTGTTCCTCCCAGGTTCTCAGCCATTTCCCAGAGATTTGAGTTGAGATGACCAGAACTCTGACAATCTGGCCCACCTCCCTCACCATTTTAATTTTGCCATTAATATGTACAAACACACATGCAGGCACATATGAATTAACTGTTGCCAGTTAAAGGGTATGAAAATGAGCAATTAAAAGAATATAAGAGTATAAGGCAAGTATAAAAGGACTAGGTTATTCTTGGGATCTAATAATAATTCTGTGAGCTGTCTCAAATTGAATTCCTGGAAAAAGATACCCCACTCTATATAAAAAAAAAAAAATTTAATTTGTCTTTTTGTGTTCTTTTAATAACAATCTCATAATCATACTACTGTCTTTTCCTATTAAATACGAGATTGGTAAAGGAAGAAAAATATGTCCAACAGCCAAGATTCCTTGGAAAAAGCATACAAAGTTCATAAATAGGTCTAAAATAAATATATGGTTGTGTCTCCATCTGACCACAAACTAATACAAATCTTGGGAACATTTTCACACCATTCATTTTAAAATAAAACAAAGAAACTGCTCCGAGATAAGTACTTCAGAAATCACAAGGATGTAGGTGTTGTTATGAGAAATACATACAGAAGAGAAAAGGATAACTAAATGTGCAGAGGCTGAAAGAATTTGAAACCTCTGACTGCAAGAGATTTTTTTCCATGACTTAATAAGACTTTCTAAAGTACACATTCATACCCCATGGAAATTCCCACTTCCAGATTAGGGAATTTTTGCATCCTTGAATTTTTTTTTTTGTTCTGTTCTTTTAATAACAATCTCATAATCATACTACTGTCTTTTCCTATTAAATACGAGATTGGTAAAGGAAGAAAAATATGTCCAACAGCCAAGATTCCTTGGAAAAAGCATACAAAGTTCATAAATAGGTCTAAAATAAATATATGGTTGTGTCTCCATCTGACCACAAACTAATACAAATCTTGGGAACATTTTCACACCATTCATTTTAAAATAAAACAAAGAAACTGCTCCGAGATAAGTACTTCAGAAATCACAAGGATGTAGGTGTTGTTATGAGAAATACATACAGAAGAGAAAAGGATAACTAAATGTGCAGAGGCTGAAAGAATTTGAAACCTCTGACTGCAAGAGATTTTTTTCCATGACTTAATAAGACTTTCTAAAGTACACATTCATACCCCATGGAAATTCCCACTTCCAGATTAGGGAATTTTTGCATCCTTGAATTTTTTTTTTTGTTCTTCTTACAACATTAATGGAGTATTTTCTCTAGCTTCATTTGGGAAAATTTCATCTTCACTATACTTCTCTTCCCAGGCTATAATTATGTGAACAATTTAGCAATTTATTTGAATAATGGTCTGAGTAGTTATGGGTCACATTTGAAAAGCAACTGTGGTAACAGAATGACATATGAAGATACAGTAAGACAGACAAGCTATCTCTTTTGGTTCTGTTTTGGCCGGCCTTATCTGCAGTTTTATGGGCCTGAACAGGCTGCTCTTAACTTGTGCAGCTGTAGGAGGCCTGATATATTTAGCCATTGAACTGCCATATAAAACGAGGGAAGCTTAGGAATTTTCCCACTCTTTGGCTATTCGCATGGCTTGACCAGAGCCAGCCAAAAGAAAGAAAGAGCAAAAGAGAGTGAGAAGAAAGGGGAAGAAAGAAAGAAGAGAGCCTGAATTAAGTCTAAAAAAGAAAACATATTTATTTTTTTCTCTCTCACAAGTCAAATAAGCAAGCTTGAGAATTTACAGAGGGCAAAGCATTATGAAAGCCCAAAAGGGGGAAAGACTTCAAGGTAGATAAGAATTAGCTTCATATATCTTTCTCCTTCTACCTGATTTATTTTTCCATTTACGAAAGAAATATAAAAACATATCATCCTTTAAGAACTTTCTCTAGAAAACTTGCCTATAGTGAAGTTTTCTCAGAAAGACTTTCCTTAGAGTGTGGGTGAAATAGGCAAGCGTAGGAGCCTTGGTGCTGGTAGACAGCTTTCTCCCCACCGGGAGGCCCCGAGCCTGCCACTCATCCTCAGCCCAGCACCAAGTCATTACCCCTGACAGTGACTGGGCTGCACATAGACCCAGGAAGGCAGTTCTGCTTGCCTTCCATGGTTGCACTTACCAGAATCACCCACCCATCTTAAAGAGCTACTAATTGGCTATCAGCCTTCCCGGGGTTGCTAATCAGAAAGAGTGCTTCACACATTTCTCAATGGAGATAATTAGTATTATTTACTGGAGATAACCAGCTCATGGTAACCTAGGTAATGTGGACTTGAAATGGGATTCATTCAGAACAGAAGTTCACGGGAGTTCTGTAGATCAGACACCAAGTCAAAAGCATCTATTAGCATTTTCATTGCAACTACATGTACCTGAAATACAAAAATCAGTGATTATATTGATTTTTTCAGATGCAAATTAATGTAATTATTACACATTTGAAAATAACCAAGGGTCAAAATGTATTCTATGTTGTTCTACCAAAGTGGTTGAACTATATAATGTGAAAAGACTGACATGAAACTTTTTTTTTTTTTTTTGGAGAGGTTTTTGCTATAGGGCATGTGCGCTCGCCAGACAGACAGAGAGAGAGACATAGAGACAGAAAGCGAGAAATCACCCCCCAGGGGGGATGGTCACGCCTCAATCCCTTCTCCTCCATTCTCCTCTCGGGATCTTGGGCACGCATACACATGTGCCCAGCGTGAGTTTAAGCCACCGGGTCTGGGACTCGAACCGCGGTTGACTACATGGGAGTCCAGCAACAAAGCCATTATGCCAACTGCTGGTCCCCTGATATAAAACTTTTAATCAGCCTTTTTCAAGGCTAATTTTTTTTTTTTTTGCTTTTAATCAGCCTTTATGATTTTTTTTTTTTTTTGAGAGGTTTTCGCTGTAGAGCGTGTGCGCTCGCCAGACAGAGAGAGACATAGAGACAGAAAGCGAGAAATCACCCCCCAGGGGGGATGGTCACGCCTCAATCCCTTCTCCTCCATTCTCCTCTCGGGATCTTGGGCACGCACACACACGCGCCCGGCGTGAGTTTAAGCCACCGGGTCCGGGACGCGAACCGCGGTCGACTACGTGGGAGTCCAGGGACATAGCCATTATGCTAACTGCTGGTCCCTTCAAAACTGATTTTTGAATGTCAACTTTTTACTTCTCTGACTGCTTTTTACATAATTTTCTAGAAATAATATAAAAACAAGCAAGAACATAGCTTAGATTTGCTTAATACCCTTACAGCACCCTAAATAACCAAATACGTATTCTATGTTCTAGTGCTTATCCTTGGAGTCGAAATCATGATTTTCATTTTAACTTTATAGTCTTAACCAAGGTAACTATGGTCACTTGCCTTAATTTCTTCACTGAGTGATAAAGTTATTTCTAGAACATACATGAATATCAATATAAAATACCAGCAGTGGTCTTTGGAACTTAGCAACTGAATGTCTCCGATTCTTGAAAAATGCCAACATTTTCTTGGAAATATGTTTACTCCTATGGCATTTTTGGGGGCTTTTAAGATGTGAAAGAAATACACCCAAATTGGAAATAAATGTGAAGGACCAATATGTGTTTGTTATTGCATGTTATAAAAGGTTTCCTTCCAGAATTTTGTCTCGAAGACTTGGGATAAGAATTTTAGTGGCTGAACATCTGCACTCCTGACACAATACCAAGGGTTCTTGTAAAGATAGCTCTTCCTAACTGTCTTGGAGTATAAGGTACTTGGAGCATCCTTAAAAATCATTCGAGACAACAGCAGGCTGAAGAGAGTAGGAGTTCCCACTCAGATGCAGAGCAGGAGACAGCAAAGTGGATGTAGACATAACAAACACCCATTTTTGTTCTTTATTGCTTCTAGGCTCAGAAACTCTTTCTAGAATTCTTCTCCACAAAGAAGCTGTTCCAGGGTTCCCTTTAGAAATAGTTGTAGCCAAAGACACTGAATTGCTGCTGTTGCAAGCCTTCTTCCTTTGGAGGACATTAAGGTATTTCTTTAATTCCTCGGCTGATTCAATACGAGATGAGATGGACTGCCAGGGTGATCCTGTACGCAGTACTTGATGACTTTCCCTTCGCTAAGACCCCACTTATTTGCGATTGTTCCCTCATTCTCCTAAACAAGGAGATGAGAAACCATTTCTCCTTTAAGAGTGGCTTACTAACACATCTCTACCAAGTCAATTTAAAGGGGTACAGTTTTCTTAGCTCCAAGCAACAAGCGTCACATAAAATTCTGCGTCAGTGCCTCCAGAACCTCTGTTCAACCAAACTGTTTACTAGACTGGTGAAAAACAGAGATCGCCATGGTCCTTCTCAAAAGGCATGCCCTCTGGTAATAATAATTCCAATGCCATGGAATCTAGGAGCTTTGAAGTACAGGATTTAAGTGAGGATCTTTTGGTCTTCAGGCCAAGACTCGTCAGATATCTTCTATTTTCAAAGCACTGTTGCATAGACCAGAGAAAAGTGTGGAATAGTAACAACTGCCAGAAAACAAAATTCAGGATGCTTCAACTTTTAAACAGCAAAACACACACTCTTATATTTCAGTAGCACTTCCTCAAGCTTCTTTTGTTTATTTGGATGAAACAATTAGACTGTAATACCATGATTCTAGATTCTTTAAAAACTGCCTCTCCTCTCACCTAGAATTTTCTTGATTGAAACAATCTAACCAGCTCATGGTCATTATTCTTTAGGGACTTTAAATATACCGTTAATTTAAATGTAATATTAATTTAAAATGCTTCCATTCAGGATGGTGCCAAATATGTTTCACTTCGGAAGTCACTACTTAGAATTAAGAAATAGAATTAAGTTGTCTAAAAGAACACCTAAGTACTTTGAATAAAGGCGATCAACATTTTAAAAAAAAAAAGTCAGTTGTCTCATGTCCCTTGGTTTTCAAAAACTTACCCTGATTTAGTAATAGGACCAGTTCTGAGATTATATCGGACTGCAGGCAAACTCAGATCTATGTATTCATAATGCCACTTTTTTGCTAGGCCACTTACTGTTGCTCATTTCTGGTATTACATTGCTCTCACAGAAATCTATAGGTATGGCCTTGTTTGGTAGGAAACTCAGACTAAAATGTGGAGAGGATGAAGAAAAGCAGTGCCATGCAGTACATGCCTTCAGATGAGACTAGTTGTGTGCAAATGGGTTTATTATAAATCAGTACTCATACCAAGGCTATATAGAGTAACAACCGTAAGGACCCAGGGAGCATGCATCCCACCCAGAAAAGACTTTTACAATTTGCTCCAGTTTGTATCTAAATAGTAAAATGATACTTATGTGTTAAATATAGTCAAATGAGATGCCAGGCATTCAAGTGCCTTTTAAGAAGTAGACTACTGTGTATATCAATCTACCACAGTGAATATTGTTGTGTTCATCCTAATCAATTGAGGGGGCAATTGAATAGGTCCAGAATAAATTGACAGTTTTTATGAATAAATGGTTTTGTGGAGTTTGTCTGTGTTTAAAAACTAAATATTAAGGGTGTCTAAATCTGAAATGTATTGAAAAGATACTTCTCAATTTCTTCTATCGAGGTAGATCAGACATGAACAGGAAGATATTTTTAGAGATGTGAAATAGTTGTTTGCTCTTTGCATGTTACCACATGGCCTGAGGCCTGGCGGGCTTTTGGTAGGACTTAATTTACCTGATGTATTTAGCATGTTCGGTGTAAGGCCAGTACATACTGAACAGCCCATATGTATTTTTTTTCATTTGTTCAGCTGAACAAAATTGTCATGCCAAATGTTGTAGGGAGAAATATCAAAAATATATTCTGTCTTGGAGAAATGTATGTTCAAGTCCGTGTTATGGTTCTGGGTCTCAAACATTTCAATCCATTTCTCCACAGATCACAATCCTAACCCCATCCTTGAATCATAATATGTACCCCAAAATAGTACATCATTATTGAGGAAAAATATCATTTAGAGGCAAAAGAATATCTTTGTAAAAATTAGACAATGCTTTGTCTTTAACAAACCCGTGAAACTCACTGAAAGTAAAATCGTACACTCCCTATGATTACTGTGTGTTTTTCAGTGTCAGTTTAATCTTCCCAAATGTGTGTTTTTCCATAATGTATTTCCCAAAGGCAAAAGTTTCTCACAAACTTCACATCTTAAATGCCAGTAAAGAGCGCAAGGTTTTTGTCTGGGTAGATATACTTAAGGGTGTTCCTTTACCAATGGGCCTCTGCTAAACAGTGCAGCTAGAGTCAGATTCCATCCCTCATCCATGGTCTAATAGCTCTTTAGAACATAGAACCCTTTCCTCATTGGGATAACCTACAGCGTGGTTTACTTAAACTTGCTACAGGTCTTCTTTCTCTCTTAGGTTCACGGTTAGACTAATTTTAACAAAACGTTGGTAGTCTTGTGGCTGAAGGTTGGAATGAAATAATTATTTTGGATGTTTAATATAAGTAGCAATATGAGAAAAAATAGTTTGAAAACTGAATTTTTCAAATAAATTTTAAGTGAATATAGGAAAACAGCAATGCTCTATCTAATTCAGAATGTTTTAAAACTTGCCTAACTTTTGAATACATTTTGATTTCCGCAGCTATCAGAAAGAATAGTCATTGAGGGGAAATAGGAATTTCATGATAGGGAGAAGTTTATATAAAATTTTAGGAAGCTGTTCTTCATACGTTGTACTGAAAGTAAGAGAGTGTGGTATACTCACTTCATACACATCATTACCGTGAGAATGCTGATCACAGCATGTGTTTAGCACGTCATTACTGCCTACTACCTGTGAAGTGTTGAATCACTGTCCCCTTTTAGCAGATGGATAAAAATGTAAAATTCTTGATCTTAGCCATGGCAGCTAAAACACTTACTTTTGGTGACTCCTCCATGGTAACAGATGAAACCTAAGAAGACAGTGTAGACTAATGGATACAGTGTTGGGCAGGAGGTCAGGAGCCTCTGTGCTGTTCTATTCCCAGCCTGCTACTGAGTTGCTGTGTAAACTTAGATAAGCCAGCTACCCTCTCTGCACCTCCTATTTTCCATCTATGAAAACATAGGTAGAGACATTCTATACTTAGCACCCTCACAATGGTATTGTAAGAAACAGCTTACTTTGAAGTTCATAATGTCTTTGGTTGAAAAGATGCTACATAGAAATATCAATCTCTGTTGCCTTTGGCAACACTCTCCCACAATCTGGCATTATATAAACTTACTTATCAATGCATACAAAATTACAAAGTTCCAAAGCAGATACCATCAGGACATGTTGGGCAGAAGCTGACTGCCACTGAAGCCAGACTGCTAGCCAGGATCCTTTTGTTTGTTTGTTCTTGAGCTGCCTTTTTTTTTTTTAAAGTTGATTGGTTTGTTTGTTTGTTTGTTTTGGTTTGTTTTTTTGTTTTGTTTTGGTTTGGGTTTTTTTGCCACAGAGTATGTACACTCACAAGGGAAAGAAAGAAAAACCATGAAAAAAAAAGTGAGAAATCACACCCCCACCACCACCAGGGGAGATGGCTACGCCACAGTTCTTTTGCCATTTGGAGCACACACGTGTGTGTGCCCAGTATGATCTTCAAGCTACCAGGTCTGAGACTCGAACTGCAGTCAGCTTTGCAGGAGTCCAGTGCCTTAACCACTGTGCCACCTGCAGAGCCCCCGCCAGTCGGGTTTCAATCTTGGGTTCAACAGTCGCTAATGCCGTGAGTGGGCCTGTCAGTGAACTAGGTTTATCTGGGAAATGGGACAGGCATACAGTGGAACTTGAGAGTTTACGAACAGCATTGTAAACATGATATAAACACTTCATCAACTTGATGCAAGTGTGTGTAGTTGCTATTATTACCCAGAGCAATTCATTATTAGTGTGGCAGGGACAGGAAGGCATCCCCTCTGGTCTTGATTTCTTCCATGCCTCTCATCGCAGCATGGCTGCTCCCTCTTTCTCCTCAGTGCTTGCATCTCACGCTGCCACCCTGAGCCCCGATGCCAAGTTCCCAGGCCTTGTTATTTGGCATAGCATCTGTCATAGTGAGGGAATGTTACAGAAAAGCTACAAGAAATCCAGGTATTTTAAGCACACCTCAAAAATGTCTCTGCATAGGACCAGCGGTTACCACAATGGCTATGTCACTGGACTCCCACATAGTCGACCGCAGCTCGAGTCCCGGACCCAGTGGCTTAAACTCACGCTGGGCGCATGTGTGTGCGTGCCCAAGATCCCGAGAGGAGAAAGGAGAAGTAATTGCGGCATGGCCATCCCCCCCGGGGGGTGATTTCTCGCTTTCTGTCTCTCTCTGTCTTTCTGGCGAGTGCACGCACCCTATAGTAAAAACCTCTCAAAAAAAAAAAAAAAAAAAGGCTCTGGTTTATTAACTCCAAAATAAAAAATAAAAACCCAGTAGCTTTCAGGCGTATTACAAAACGGGAGAGTGAAATAAGTGTCAATTGGCAGCTGTGTCCTAGTTATTTTTTTAAAAAATCAATTCAGAAAACATCAGGAAGAAATGGAAGAACAATTCATTTAAATGGGGTTCATTTTAACCTTTCTTGTCTGCTTGTTATAGTGGTCACCATTAGAGAAGTACTGTGAGGGTACTAAAAATGCATAAATTATTCCAACACGAAGAAGAGCATTCACATTTTTAGAAATCTGAGTAAAAATATTTCAGGGGTTAAAAATAGGAGAGTACAAAAGTTTCAAATTTGATGGAAATTATTGATTAGGTTTCTGTAACTTACTGTAGTTTGGAATTTCAAAGGTTGAATATCATCTAAGAGGTAATCATATGTTTCATTGATTTTTTTTTTCTCCTTTTATCATTAGAACCAACCTACATCACGATTGATCCACCTGCATGTGGGGAGTTATCAAACTGCACCTTGACGGAGAAGGACTGCATTTATGGTTTCAGACTTGATCACGGTGGTTGTCGAACTTGTCAGTGCAAAAACAGTGAGTAGACAGAAGGCTCTACTTTTTTCCCCTGAAACCTAATATGATATTGTCAGAGCCTATAATATGACTGAACATCTTTTGTACTCCTGTTCAGACATTTTCTTGACAACCTGAAGGAAGGAGGGAAAAGTTATACTTACCACGAACACACACAGTCATTTGGGGAAAACGAGCTGCTCCTTTCTCTGGTTTCTGTCTCCGTTTCATTCTACTCTGCAGCCCTTGGGAATCCAGTCGCATCATGAATACAGCCCTGAACAGCTTTGGGAGTGCATCTCTACTGCACACTTGCCAGGGCCGTCCACAGACAAGGAGGTCACCCGCACAGATGTATCACATTCCACACATGGCACAGGCTCCTGAGAACATGCTTCACTTCAGGGACCAGCAGTTGGTGTAATGGCTATGTCGCTGGACTCCCATGTAGTCGACTGCAGTTCAAGTCCTGGACCCAGTAGTGCGTGCATGCCCAAGATCTTGAGAGGAGAATAGACTAGAAGGGATTGCAGCGTGGCCATCCCCCCTATAGAGTGATTTCTCACTTGCTGTCTCTTTGTCTCACTCTTTCTGGCAAGCGCACACACCCTATAGCCAAAACCTCTCAAAAAAAAAAAAAAAAGAAAGAAAACATGTTTCACCTTGTTGACCCCAGCTCAGCCTTTCTGTAGATTTCAATCATGTGACCAGGTTGATATCTCTGAAACTCGATGTAATATATTACATTTCTGCCAGGGGGGGAAATATAAATAAATATTATATAGTTTTAAACATACAGGATATATATATAAAAACATATTCTAAATTATGTTTTATAATTTAGATATATATCTATAAATATATATATATATATATAAATAAAATATTTAGAATAAACATATTCTTATAACTGTTTTAAATTCCCCCTAACTCTTCTACTAGAAACATTTCCAGTCTCCATGGTCATTCTTTAGGTAACATGGTTTCTAAAATGTTTTTGGTCTTTTCCATCTTCTGACATACAGTGTGTCATTGTCCCAACAAAAAGTGTGGCCCAGACATAAAATACTCCAGAATTTGTTCTGGTCAGTAGAGTCCTGCTCCACGGCCTAAGTTTGCATTTATTATTTGAATTGCACATTGTTGACTGATATTGAGCCTATAAACAACTGGAATGACTAGGTGCTTTTTACACTAGCTGTTAGGCAATTCTCCTCTATTTTGTACTTTAATATATTTTTTTTTGTGAAGATAAATGCAGATGGACTGGCAGGAGGTGTGGTGGTTAAGGTGCTGGACTCCCCCATGGTTAGCTGTGGTTCAAGTCCCAGACCTGGTGACTTAAAACTCAGGCCAGGAGCATATGCATATACACCCAAGATCAAAATCCTGAAAGGAGAAAGGATTGTGGTGTGGCCATCCCCTGGGGGATGATTTCTCACTCTCCTTCTGTCTCTCTGTCTTTGTTTCTCTCCGACAAGTGTACATGCCCTCTGACAAACATCTAAAAAAAAAAAAAAAAAAGTTAAGTGCAGGATAAATAAATTTTAACAAGAAATTATCCTGATAGTCTCAAACTGTTTTCCAACTAGTGGGTATTCTTGAATCTTGATAACGTGATCGTATACTTCATGCCTTCTAGCTTATATTAAATAAGCACAATTTGCATGTCTTCATCTAAATCACTGGGTTAAAATAAATTGTGCTGAGCCAAAGACAAAGCTCTGTGGCACCAAAGACCTCCCTGCAGAATTATATTAAACATAACCCTCACCCCTTGAGTGAAGTTAATCAGCTAACATGTCAGCTCTATCTCCATAAGGAAGTCTTGCCTGCAATTAAAATATAGTCTATCAGCGATTCCTTTGCTGGAAACTATTTTAAAAATAAACTGAAGTTAGTAGGACATGGTTTGTTCTCCCTGAACCTATGCAGGCTCCTGGTGGTCAGTTTTTCTATTCCAAATTTCACAAATCATATGTTTAACAATTCTTTCTGAGGACTTTTCAGTTGTGAATGTCAGGCTGTTTTCTGTAGTTTTTAGAACTGTTGGTTCCTTTTGAGTCGACATTTGGCCTATTTTCTCTTCGATCTCTCCCAAATATAGACAATGGTTCTATAATAAGCAAGTTCTCTCTGGACCTCTGGGTATAATTATCCTGAGCTCAGAGGCTTACTTAATGCACGCACTCACTTTCTGACTTATCAGTTATCTTGGGCTCACATTCCTCTTAACCTTCATCATGCATCGCTTTGTTTTCTAAGAATATTTTTGATGAAGAAGAGGATACCACGTAGGATTGGAGTGATTCCGTTTTCTCAGTTTCTTGTGACCACCATGCTCTCTGGTCAGTGGCGTTAGTGCTGCGTGCAACAAGGTTTATAAGATGGTGGCGTGCTTGTCATTGTTGCCAGCTTTAAATTCCCTCTAAGCCTCTACCCACCGGGGGCTGTCCTGCCTTCCCACACTTGTTTCTGTTTAGAGGAGGGCCAGTCCCCGTGAGGCAGCCATCTGCCTCTTATTCATCCCTTTGGAAAGACCAGCTTACTGGACAGTTGCCTTATAGCCCACACTTGTTCACTCATGTGGTCAACCTTGTTTTTTAAAACGCAAAGATAGTTGGTAATTGTGTCATGAAGTATTTGCATTTCAGTCTTTCTAACACCATTTGAGCTACCTAGGCTTTCTTAACATGGGGTCATACCTAAATTTTTTCTGATTTTTTTTTTTTCAATTTGTGCGATAGGATGTATTCACACCTCAGAGAGAGTCATAGAAAAGAGAGGGAAAGTGAAATATCACCCCCAGGGTGGTTGGCCACACCAGAGTCCCTTCTCCTCTGTTCTCTTCTCAGGATTTTGGGCACATATGCACATGCACCTGAAGTGATTTTCAAGCCACCAGGTCAAGGATTCTAACTACAGAGTCTGCTATGTGGGATCCAGCACCTTAACCACCACACCACCTGCTGGCCCCATTTTATGATAATTCTGAGCTGATGCCCTTAAGGTCAGGATTGGGACCACCATTTGCAATGTGGCATTTCTTTATTTAATAGCCTCAGGAACTTCACAATCTATCAGTCTATCATAATTTATAATCAGTGGGGAGGAACTGCCATTATTCAAGAGCTGATGGTACTACAGCAAAGAAGGGTGAGCATAACCCAGGGGGCTGTTCTGCCTGGGAGTCACGTTGTACTCACTCATAAGAAAGAGTGAGTAGGGCTCCCCACAGTCCTGCTGCATTTTGGCCCTAGGCACAAACATTGCTTCCTCGCTGTCCCACTCGTGGACAGAGAGAGATCTTACCATGTAGTTGTTGTCAACCAGCCATAACATATCGGCCCTGTACTCCACCACTGTTTATCACTCTTTCTCCAGTGATAATCTTCCCCTGTGGATTAGAAAGCATTTTTAGATCACAGCGAAGTCATAATGCTAAAATATTATGAACATAAGTCACTTCACCCCCCATGGTTACCTCGAAGAATGTGCAAAGGTTTCCAAATTTATAAACCCCCGCCCTTTTATTAATAAGGTATTTCTGATTTTATATTTGAGATTTTTGCCATAGGGTGTGTGCACTCGCCAGAGAGAATTTATAATCACTGGAGAGAGAAAGAAAGACCATGAGAAAGAATGTGAGAAACCATTCCCCAGGGGTATGGCCATGCCACAATCCATTCTCCTCCTGGGATTTGTGGCATGTACACACATGCACCCAGCATGATTTTCAACCCGTCGGGTCAGGGACTCAAACCATGGTTCACCATATGGGAATCCAACAACTTAATCACCACAAAACCTGGCCCCAGTATCTCTATTAGGTCACCTGGAAAGTTGTGATGTAGTTTGCTCTGCAAAAATGCATCATGGCTTTCCCAACAGCCTAATAAATTGTTCTGCTCTTTATTTGAATGTTTACTTGAGTAATACATTTTTCTTTGGGGGAAAAAAAGAGGCCATTTTTAATATATGTGGAGCTTGGACTACCTTCCAATCCTTAATGTTATCTATTTCTAACTAGGAGGTGGTATTTTTAGATACATAGCAAGTACCAGTATTTTGGAAAATTTTCAATACTATCAGAGTAAGTTTCTTTTTTTAATGCTACTGCATCTCCATTAATATGGCAATCTTTGTTTTGTTTTGGTGTTGTTTTTATTAACATACAATAATTATACCTATTTGTTGAGGTACAATATGATTTTATAGTACAATGTGTTAATGATTCGTTGGGATAATTAGCGTCTTAACCAGTCGTCATTTCTTGTGTTGCAGTAGTCAGACTCCTCCCTTTTAGGTACTTCGAGATTCATAGCTGTTGCCATCTGTTCTCCCCACCATGTCAAATGACACTAGACATTGTTCCTCCTATCTGTCTGCAATTCTTTTTCCATTAATTTCCATTCCTTCACCCCCTCATCCTTCCTAGTAAAATGGTAGTCTTGATGAGAGTGGAGGAATAGCAAGAACGTTGATGGATGCTTTCATTCAGCAAAAGTGTATTGAACCTCCACTGCATGGTAAATGTGATAGTTCCTGAACTGTGCACATAAAGAATATAGGACCCAGACCAACAGTTGGCGTAATGGCTATGTAGCTGGACTTTCATGTAGTAGACCATGGGTTCAAGTCCCAGACCTGATGGCTTAACCTCATACTGGGCATGTATGTACGCGAGCCCAAGATCCCACCAGGAGAAGGGATTGTGATGTGGCCATCCCCTCTTGGGGGGGAGGGGGGGAGGTAATTTTTCGCTTTCTGTCTGTCTCTCTTTCTCTGTCTTTTTGGTGAGCGCATGTGCCCTATAGCAAAAGCCTCTCCAAAATAAATAAATAAATAAATAAATACAGGACCTAGCAGTAGAATTCTCTTCTGCTGGGGAGCAAATTGAGACTTAAACTGAGAATAGGACATACTTCACCATGCAGGAAAGTGGTCCCACCACAAGTCAAAGAAGCACTAGAGCCATTCTGCTTTCTAATGAATGCCCTGTGTTTTGAAGTTTAAAAACTAATGTTTTTATCAAATTATTTGCACTTGAATAGCAGTAAGGTTAAATGGGAGTTTAGTAGCTTTCTCTAAGAGTAAAGAAGATTCTAGATCAAAATCTATGAGGGAAAATCTACCCTTTCCCCATCATAGGACCAGAAAACTAAGGATACAAAGGTGCTCGGACTCGAAAGTTTCAAGAAATGTAATCCTCAGTAATACTGACTTTGGAAAGTTTTCTGTGTTTTTAATTCTTCTGTTTCCCAGTATAATCCACTTGGTGTCATGACTTAAAAATTCTTGTAATATAAAAATGGCTTCACAACTTAGATCTCCATATCAGAGAAAGAAACGTGGCTATGAAAAGTCTTCTCCCTCCTTCATCATTTCCTTAATAAGGGGAGATGAAAATGATGACCTCTCAAGTCACATAATTACAAATTTTTAAATGAGTCATTTAGAATTCCTTTTTTACGGATGCAAATTAGTCATCAGTTGCTTCACAGTATGATACGGGCCCATGAGGTTATATTAAATATTTGTAATGAAAGGTTTATGGTAATGACAAAGTAGAAAATTATATCATAAATCACATTTTCCTTTCTAAAAGATACAAATTAGATAAGCAAGTATTGCCAGTTAAGATTCATAAAAGATGCTATCATATAATATTTATGCAAGACATGGACCTATTTTACCTAATAGTTGTAGTTAAAATTTAATTTTAGATTATAGATTTGTATTGTGTTGCTGGAAAAGTCATGATGCATTTCTGCATAAAGAAACAGAGAAAAAAATCCATCATGACTTTTCCAGCCACCCAGTATGTGGAAGGGACAGATGTGTTTCGTTTTTCTTAGTAACTTAGATGTTATTACAATATTTATGCTTAAAGAATGTTTAAATAAAATAAAAATTTGTTATTTATTCCAATGAGAATAGCCTCTGCTTCTCATCTTCCCAGTCCACAGTCCATATGGGATAGTATTCTACAAGTGCCATACTTTTGCAATCACCCTACCAATTCCCCATCTTTAAATTTGATGGTCTTTCAGATTCTACATTTAATTTGCACAGATCTCCACTTGCTTTATCTAAAACAATGTTGTTTAAAACATTGCACAGATGCACACTTGAGCCTACATATATGCATCCCCTTTTAAATCACATCACCTTTTTTTTTAAAGAATTATTTATTTAATAAAAATTTTTGAGGTTTTTTTTTTTTTTTTTTTTTTTTTTTTTTTTTTTAAGCTATAGGATGCACTTGTTTTCCAGAAAGACAGAGAGAGACAGACAGAAAGGAAGAAATCATCCGCTGGGGCAGGGGGTGGGGATGGCCACACCACAGTCCTTTCTCTTCCATTCTTGTCTCGGGAACTTGGGCACACACGCACACAGGCCTGGTATGAGTTTAAGCCACCGGGTCTGGGACTCGAACCACAGTCAACTACATGGGAGTCCAGCGACATAGCCACTAGGGCAACTGCTGGTCTCATTAATTTATTTATTTAATTTGTCCAGAGAGGGACAAAGTGAGAAAGCGAGAGAAAGGGAAAGTGAGAAAGCAAGCCACAAGGTCCAGGACTTAAACCACAGTAGGTCACGTGGGAGTCCAGGACTTAAACCACAGTCAGTCACATGGGAGTCCAGCGCCCCCAGATACCACATCACCTGTCAGCCCCAAATCACATCACCTTTTAAAATCATTTTAGAAGACGTCTATTAAGCTAATATCATGGATAATTCACCATTGCTGCTTTCTTTTTCATTTCTTCTACGATGCTGTTATAACTGACTACCAGAGGAAGTTAAACATCACTCCCGACTCCACTAATGGGGGTGCATTTTGAACATTAGTTAAAGATTAATAAGGATATTTCTTTGACAAGCATTTTTTTAGTCAGTTCATTGAGGATATCCAGATATCTGGTTATCTGTCAACATGTAAAGAAACGAAATCTCTAAATGGAGCCCTGAGTGTTTCACTTTCTGTCATGTTGTAAGAGATGCACTTTTATAAGGAAGAGTAAACGATCGCTCACGCTGCATACATGTGCAGTGTTATATGATGCCTCCTAACGCAGAGAAGAGTAAATGTTACGTGAACATTTAACAGCATGTGTTATCATGGGCATAAAATATGTAATGCAATTTGGAGTGCAAGTTTCTAATTCCTATGTTTTAACATGTCATTGAGTTGAATAATAAAAACATTCATGAAAAAATGAACTAATGGTCACCAGCCTGCTCTTTGCTCAGAGCCTGTCAGGTTTGAGTACACTTCAGTAATCCAGTTTTGTTATTGTTGGGTTTTTTGTTTTTGTTTTTGTTTTTTGTTTGTTTGAGAAGATTTTGCTATAGGCCACGTGCACTCACCAGAGAGACAGAGTGACAGAAAGCAAGAAATCACCTCCCAGGGGAGATGGCTACACCACAATCCCTTCTTCTCCAATCTCTTCTCAGGATCTTGGGCACGCACACACACGCGCCTGACATGAGACATGGGAGTCAAGGAACATAGCCATTTATGCCATCTGCTGGTCCCAGTAATACG
>NW_006159810.1:1184107-1202211 GCF_000334495.1 Tupaia belangeri chinensis
TTTTGGGTTTTTTTTTTTTTTTTTTTTTTTTTTTTTTTTTAAGCTATAGGATGCACTTGTTTTCCAGAAAGACAGAGAGAGACAGACAGAAAGGAAGAAATCATCCGCTGGGGCAGGGGGTGGGGATGGCCACACCACAGTCCTTTCTCTTCCATTCTTGTCTCGGGAACTTGGGCACACACGCACACAGGCCTGGTATGAGTTTAAGCCACCGGGTCTGGGACTCGAACCACAGTCAACTACATGGGAGTCCAGCGACATAGCCACTAGGGCAACTGCTGGTCTCATTAATTTATTTATTTAATTTGTCCAGAGAGGGACAAAGTGAGAAAGCGAGAGAAAGGGAAAGTGAGAAAGCAAGCCACAAGGTCCAGGACTTAAACCACAGTAGGTCACGTGGGAGTCCAGGACTTAAACCACAGTCAGTCACATGGGAGTCCAGCGCCCCCAGATACCACATCACCTGTCAGCCCCAAATCACATCACCTTTTAAAATCATTTTAGAAGACGTCTATTAAGCTAATATCATGGATAATTCACCATTGCTGCTTTCTTTTTCATTTCTTCTACGATGCTGTTATAACTGACTACCAGAGGAAGTTAAACATCACTCCCGACTCCACTAATGGGGGTGCATTTTGAACATTAGTTAAAGATTAATAAGGATATTTCTTTGACAAGCATTTTTTTAGTCAGTTCATTGAGGATATCCAGATATCTGGTTATCTGTCAACATGTAAAGAAACGAAATCTCTAAATGGAGCCCTGAGTGTTTCACTTTCTGTCATGTTGTAAGAGATGCACTTTTATAAGGAAGAGTAAACGATCGCTCACGCTGCATACATGTGCAGTGTTATATGATGCCTCCTAACGCAGAGAAGAGTAAATGTTACGTGAACATTTAACAGCATGTGTTATCATGGGCATAAAATATGTAATGCAATTTGGAGTGCAAGTTTCTAATTCCTATGTTTTAACATGTCATTGAGTTGAATAATAAAAACATTCATGAAAAAATGAACTAATGGTCACCAGCCTGCTCTTTGCTCAGAGCCTGTCAGGTTTGAGTACACTTCAGTAATCCAGTTTTGTTATTGTTGGGTTTTTTGTTTTTGTTTTTGTTTTTTGTTTGTTTGAGAAGATTTTGCTATAGGCCACGTGCACTCACCAGAGAGACAGAGTGACAGAAAGCAAGAAATCACCTCCCAGGGGAGATGGCTACACCACAATCCCTTCTTCTCCAATCTCTTCTCAGGATCTTGGGCACGCACACACACGCGCCTGACATGAGACATGGGAGTCAAGGAACATAGCCATTTATGCCATCTGCTGGTTCCAATAATACGCATTTTTTTAAAAAAAAATATTTAAAGAGGAGCCGGCAGGTGGTGTGGTGGGTAAGGGCCCTGGACTCCCACATGGCCAACTGTGGTGCGAGTCCCAGACATGGAGGCTTGCTTTCTCACTGTCCTTCTCTCTCCCTCTCTTTCTCTCTGTCTCTCTCTGGAAATAATAATAATAAATAAAATTCTTTTAAAATTGTTTAATTATTTTTATTTGTAATTATTACTTTTTAATATGCTGTAAGGCACACATGTTCACCATGTGTGAGAAAGAGAGACAGAGAGAAAGTGAGAAAGCAAACTACCACATCTGAGACTTAAACCATGGTCCAGGAGTCCAGCATCCCAACCACCATGTCCTCTGCCGACCCCCAGTAACTCTTTTTTTTTTTTTTAAGAATTACTTTAATTTTGTTCATTTATTATTTTTTTCAATTTGACCAGAGAGAAAGAGAAAGAGAAGGAAGAGTGAGAAAGCAAACCACCAGGTCTGAGACTTGAACCTCAGCCATGTGGGAGTCCATTGCCTTAATGACTGTGACACCTGCTGGCTCCCAGTAATCCGTATTTTTTCAAAGTAGAACTTTATATAGCACACATGCAGTCCTATTGTGATAACCATGAAATAACATGGTCTGTTATTTCATGGTTACTTCTTCACTATCACTGGTGCTATGGTAGAGTTGAGAAATTTAATTGGAGGACACTTGGAGGATTCAGGGAGAGTACTGAAGTGTCAATGTGTTCTGCTCTGTTCATCTTTGGAAAAAACATGGTGTCCATGTGTTTTCACAGGGGAGGAGCTCTGCTCAGGCCTTAAACACGGCTGCACCTTGGACTGTCCCTTCGGTTTCCTGACTGATGCCCACAACTGTGAGATCTGCCAATGCCGCCCACGGCCCAAGAAGTGTAGACCCGTAATCTGTGACAAATATTGCCCACTTGGATACCTGTACGTATTTCTTCATTCGAGAAATCCATTATGAAGTGTAACTTGAGGAAATGTTTCTATCTTTTGTTAGTTGGTTTGTGTATGTATGTTTCTGAATAAGTCAGTGATGTACTGAGTCCAGAATATCTTACCACTGACCCTTGAACATCATGGGTTTGAATTTCATGGGTCCTTTTATAAATGTTTTTTTTTTTTTTCAATAAACGCATTAGAAAATACATTATAGTACTATAAATGTACATCTCTTCCTTGGGATTTTCTTAATTACGTTTTCTTTTCTCTAGCTTTCTTTATCGTAAGGATACAGTATGTAATACAACATAAAGCATGTGTTAATCAACTGCTTACGTTATCAGCAAAGCTTCTAGTCAACCGTAGGCCATTTGTAGTTAAGTTTGAGAGAGAATCAAAAGTTATATGCAGATTTTTAACTGTATGGGAGAGGTCAGTACCTCTAACCCCTGTGCTGCTCAAGGGTCAACTACATTTGTTTTGTTAGATTATTCGGAAAACGGGGAAAAGAGTACATCTCCACAGAAAAGAATCAAGCTTTATTCTTACTCTTTTATGGATTGGACCAGATACACTCTTTGGCCTGTTATTTGAGATGTCCCCATAGCAAGGTGTTTTTGGACACTGCCTCAGAGAGCTAGTGGTGGAATTGTCATGAGGTCTCAATGTTACAAGAACTGCAGTTTTCACAACTGTCCTAAGAATTAATTTGTGATAATTTACTTCTACTTTTTTTTTTTTTTTTTTTTTTTTTTTGAGAGAGAGATTTTTGCTATAAGGCATGTACACTCTCTAGAGAGGCAGAGAGAAAATGAGAAATCACCCCCTTCGGGGCTATGACCACACCACAGCCCTTTCTCCTTTATTCTCCTCTTGGGATTTTGAGCACCCATTCACACAAACCTGGCGTGAGTTTCAAGCCACGGGATCAAGGACTCAAACTGTGGTCAGCCATGTGGGAGTCCAGTGCATTCATCGCTACACCACCTGCTGACCCCTGTCCTCTACTTTAAGGTCAACTGGCAGCCACTCATTCACAATATAGAGGATCCTGGCCTTAATGTCTTACCTGAGAACTAGTGAACATTAAACATTTTTTTTTATGTAGCTATAGATTTTATGAATTTCCCTGACAATAGGGCCATGACTTGTATGTTTAAATATCCTTTATTGCATTATACCTTTTGAAAATCCAGACTATTCCAGGGGAAAAATAGATACTTCACATTTGTTTCTTTGGTGTATTGGGTTGTTGGAAAAGTCATTTGCTCTGTTTGATTTCAGTCTGTTTCTAATTTGATATATTTATGTAGTGCTAGTAATTATAAGAGACTTAGATTCACTCTCTCTTACCCAACTTCTTCTAGTCTTCTATTTTATTCATCCTTTTGAAAATTTTAGTTGGGGAGGGATGTCTTAATTATAATTTTAATTGGATAATTAAATTGGAAATATTATTCTTTAAAATTCCCCAATAAAGTAATACATCATCATTGGTCTTAATCCTCAAATATGAATATGATACCAATAAAAGTATGATTATTTCTTAGCTTAACTACTAATATAAAATTATCATTATCACAACTGTAGCTACAGTCACTTGCTGCAAGTAATGACAGTTCAAAGTCAAAGATGCATTCAAATCCATCCCTCATCCTGGAGCACAATCTCCAGAGGATTGTAGGCTTTACTTTGCATTCTTCTTGGGAAACACATTCAGAGAGGACCAGCTGACTGTCATGGACAGCTGAGGATTGCACTGACTGCAACATGTGTCTTAAAGACAGTCTCTGAAAGAGAAATGCTGTCCAGGCAACGTATAGGAATGTCAGATGAAGACACCCATTGGTGCCCCTTGTAAACACCCGCTGAGTGCATAAAGCAAATACTGACAGGATGGACAGATGGGACAGAGAGACAGACAGACAACTGAATAAATGATCAGTCAAAGCCCTGACAAATCTTGAAAGTAACACCCATATATGACCTGAGTATAAATCATTAGTTTCATGTACTGTCCTTATCACATTGAAATAAATAAGTCGACCCTAGTGTTGAATTATCATTTCACTTAGCAGCATGTAGTTTGTCACGTGAGCAGTTGTCACTTTCAAGGGTTTTCCACAGGGCTGTCTTCTTTTTTTTTTTTTTTTTTGAGAGATTTTCACTGTAGGGCGCGTGCACTCGCCGTGCACTCGCCAGACAGACAGAGAGAGACATAGAGACAGAAAGCGAGAAATCACCCCCCGGGGGGATGGTCACGCCGCAATCCCTTCTCCTCCATTCTCCTCTCGGGATCTTGGGCACGCACGCACACGCGCCCGGCGTGAGTTTTAAGCCACCGGGTCCGGGGCACGAACCGCGGTCAACTACATGGGAGTCCAGCGACATAACCATTACGCTAACTGCTGGTTCCCAGGGCTGTCTTCTTTTAAAGTCCTTTCGTTTGTCCAAGGTGAGAAAGAACACTTTTTCTTTCCATTGAAGACCAGTATTGGCCACTTGGTGCTAGGGATGAAACATGAGGGTAAATAGAGTAACTCTTCCTTCTCTGAAGCCCAGGGAGCTAGGCAGAGCAGAGCCTGTGGAGGAGGTGCTGAGCCTGAGAAAGGCTGCAGCCCTGTGCTGATGAACAGAAGGAAGACAGCATGGGGGAGCTCTTTGGTAACAGGATGTCATTCTCCTTTCAGAGAGAAGGCAACACTGTTGGGAAGAACTTTTGCTCATAGAATCTCTACTTAAACTACTACGATTATTTTTTTTTTCATAAACACATATTTAATCAAAATCACCTTTTTGATTGGCACAAAATTTAGATACTGTAGCTTACTACAGGGAAAAAAATGTTTATCTAGCCTCTTGTCCTTTGGTCCATACATTTGGGTCATACCTCATGGATGGAGAATTTTTGAACTGATGCTCTTTTCTAACTAGACTTAATGAGGTAATTATTGGACATCAACTGTAGGATATCTTGAGGCTTTTAGACCTTATCAGCATCTACGTAGCATTTTCAGGTCCGTGGGGCATTAAATTCTCCTTTTATCATCTCTAAATTTCAGTAGAATTACATACAAATGTTTAGTAGTATCTGGAATTTCGTAGAGAATGCAGTCCTGTGAGGATGTGTGTAGCCCTAACAGAACAAAGATTTTTGCCCCTCACACTAGTCTCCAGCAATGGCCAAGATACATCCTTCTCCATTCTGTCTCTAGAGCTGCACATTCATCTTTTTATACAGTCATGCCACTTTTCCTAATTAAATCAGCGGTCACATCATTGGGGTTCTGACAGCCACATCTCAGAAGCACCTAAGTGCTCAGGCAGTTCTAAAGCTTGGTCGTAGGTGGCTGGCAGTCATGACCACAGGGAGCTAATTACTCGTCACTTCAAGAGCCTCTGGGAGCAGAAGTCAAGTCATTGTGCTTAAGAGCAGTTTCACTTCATTGACCCTCAGTCTGAGCACTGGAATATCGTTTGAGATTTGGTGATTTTCTGACCTCTGACAAAATTTTAATTACCCAGGAAGAATAAGCACGGCTGTGACATCTGTCGCTGTAAGAAATGCCCAGAGCTCCAATGCAGTAAAATCTGCCCCTTGGGTTTCCAGCAGGACAGTCATGGCTGTCTTATCTGCAAGTGCAGAGGTAAGTATGACCTCGTGACCCCGGCCCTCAAAGCAACCCAGAGCACCAAAACAAAGAACAGAAGGACTTTGTGTAAATGAAGCAGTTTAAGTGATTACTGTTTGTGACACACATGTCACCTTCCATGGGACCATCCCACAGGATTCCCCTTTCCCTTCGTCGTAAGAGAATGGAAGCTTAGACACGGATTTAAAGGAGGCATATAATGGACAAGCACACTGACCAAAGTAATCACTCCTCAGCCGTTTGCTTTTCCTTATTTCAGGAATGTTAGCCAAGAGCACATTTATCTTGACCTCCAGAGAGTCCCTCTGTTCAGGAGTGGGACAGATACAATAGATACCATAAAGATCCCCCTTTCAAAGCCTGGAGGGTGGGTGTAGCCAAAACGTCTGCTCATTTATTTCCTGGTAACAGTGTTCTGTGACTTGAGACTTCTGCTGAATAATGCCAGCCTGTAGCTGTGCAAGCATGAGTCCAGGTGTCCCTGTTGCCTAAGACTTCCCCGCTCAAGGGACATTTCTGAAGTTGTTGACCATGTGCCCTGACCATCAGTCCTGCCCTTACCCTGCCCGTGCTGCTTATTCCGTTATGTTGTGGTTGTTAGCATAACCCATACATAAAGCAATAAAAAAATCTCTAAATTTTATTTGCTATTTTTTCAAAATTGGACAGTCGTCACAGTGGTTTTAAAGGATCAGAAAAGAGCAAAAATCTAGTCGTCGTTTTCATTGTTGTGCTAAACAAAAACCTGTTCATAGTAGAGGGCCCAGGAATTTTCCACTGGATGAAGCTTTCTATAATTATTCTGTATATAGTAAACATATGTGTCAACCCATTGTAAAAATCAATGCTTTTTTGTTATCGTATAAAAAAAAATAAGAAAGTAGTGAAAACCAGCAACAATCTCCCTAAGAGATGAAAGTGTTTCAGGGTTTTTTCTAGCTTTCTTTTTTCTTCTTTTCAAAATTGAGAGCCTATTGACTTAAATTCTTTTCCTGAGCATTTCCCGTGTCGCGAACTGTCCTTTGTCAGCATTAACGTCCGGTGGCTGGGTTCCATTCCATGTGAGGACACCGCAGGCTGTTTCTCCTGTGCAGTAGCTGTTCTTTACCAGGCTGCCTTCTGTCTGTCCAGAGGTCCCTGCTTCAGCTGGGCCACCCGTGCTGTCAGGCACATGTCTGTCCATGGATGGCCATCATCATAAAAATGAGGAAAGCTGGCATGATGGGTGCCGGGAATGCTACTGTCACAATGGACGGGAAATGTGTGCCCTGATCACCTGCCCAGTGCCTGCCTGTGGCAACCCCACCATTCATCCTGGACAGTGCTGCCCGTCATGTGCAGGTAAAAGCTGGCTGCCAACTGTGTGCTCCGTAGCAAATGACTTCTGCCTTGCAGGGCCTCAGGTATACCTGTATTCCAAAGGACATGCAAGGAACATCCCCCGCAACACTTTTCAGCTGTCCACGATTTTGTCAACAGCAGTCACAAAATCAGCCGGGCACTGTAAATGATTAGTCAGAGACCAGAAAATTCTAAAGCTCGAGAAACTCTTCTCCTTGGTTTCGAATGATTTGCGCCATCGTACTGGTCTTTGAACCGCATTTTTGTGAAGATGTGTGGGCTTGTGTAATTAAACATAAGCTCTCCATAGTGTATTAAGGCTGAGTGTTACAGTTAATTTGAGGAGATTGGTGCTCATTTTATTTCATAAAAGCATGCCACTTACAAGTTATATTTGGGAGGGAGAGAATTATTAAGGTCTATGGCTATTGGTCTTTGTTAAATTAATGGACTTGTAGCACTCCTGCCAAATGGACATACAGAGAGTGACCACACATCGAAAACATTTAAAATCATAATAAGAGTAATCAAAATCAGTTGGTAGAAGAATAGAACAGATTTGTAATTCATAGGAGTTTGAATTATGGTTGTCCATAACAGTAATTTAACCATAATACCTCATCTAGTACCTCTTATCCAAGTTTTTTCTATCTATTATTTCTCCCTCTGGGCAAGCTACTTTGAGTTAGGGGAAAATACAGTTGGGCAGTTTTTCATTTGGAAAACAGACACAGGAAGATTAAAACTCTCTTACCCAATGTGAAATAGTATGTCAGCTGGAAGGCCAGAAAGAAGTGAGTCTCTAGATTCTTACATCAGATTTCTTTTAAAGTTTAAATGCATAGTCAGATTTTGGAGGCATGATTATTTCCCCCCTGTCCAACCATGGTCCTATATCTCTCTGTGGATGAACCTGCCTGTGTGCAAAGGGTATTGTCAGGAGCCTGACACCTGGTCCCTTCTCAGCAAGGCCAGACTAGCCTGGCAGGGAAGGGGGCTGCACTGGCCTGGCTGTACTCACCTTGCCCGCGATAGTTGGGGTGTGGGGGAGGGCGACACTTTAAGTCCCTTTCAGGTCTGCAGTTCTAGACACCTCAGCCACTGTAGTATCAAGGTGACAGGCAGCTCCTGTACCCCATAGAGGACCAGGTTGTAATGCAGAAGAGATGCCATGCTTTGTTTTTCCATAGTTCAGTCAGATGTGCTCTGTATCAGAACTCCCCTTTTTTTAGGGTTTTCTAGTTATATGTGAAAAAAAAAAAAAAAAAAAAAAACCTGCTACTACCCACTGCATCAGAAGGTAAATGAACAGTTTAATGAGCTGGAACTCAATGAGTTGACTCTGGGGAGGGAAAGATTGTGTGTCCCCTCAGAGACCCAAGCTTCATCTGTAGGTGGAGAGTGTAGTGTGGATTTGTACCAGGTCTCAGCTAAACACGTACTTGGTGAAGAAGTCTAGAGTCAAATGGAGAGAAATACAACACATTATAAGAATAGATCATTGACCTATTATCTGAGTCAGTGGAGCCAGAAGTATTTTTCTCTGTTACAGAGAGATGGAAAGTTCTTACCCAAATACACACAGAGTTATTGACATACCATTGAAGGTGTGTGACTGTCTGGGTATACATGTACAAAAACACATTCTTATATATGGGTGTGTAGAAATACGTTTTTTCCAGAAATCTTTACTTTTGTGGGTTGACCCATGTGGATTCTTCTAAATAGGAACCCCAGCTTTGCATTCATGGACTTCTACTTTAAAGAGTATTTTGTTTCCTCTTCCACTCAAAGGTCAGCTGTTTTTCTCTGCGACATACATGAGCAATTCCTGAATTCTTCTAGTAGAAGATTTCACCAAATGATATTGTCTCTCAGATTTTTTTCTCTCACCCTCTACCTTTCTATTTTCTTTCTGTCTCCATCTCTCTGGTCCTTCTGTGTTGCCTTGAGGCACATAGCAAAGGGATTAGCGAGATAGGACACCCACAGACATACATCATCTTTCTTGTGGCCACTTCCTACATGTCAGCATTTAAAGGGCACTACTTGTCAGTCCTCTGTAAGCCCTTTTGAAAGCAATAAGGGAGGCTTTTCCCAACATTCATTTATTGATACTCTGGAACAATTTTTTTCTTTTTCTGTAAGCCACAGGAAATACACTTTTATCATCTCGTCTCAGCTCAATTTTCATTGTAGTCATCTTCCTCTCTGTTGTTTGTATGCTAGAAAGTTTGGTACTACTACTAGTGACTGTAAGCATTGACTGATGGTAGTTTTTGTAATATGTCCATTTAGTGGAAGTTTTCATCTTAGGCCAGATAGTGGTACAGCAGTAAAGCAATGCCCTGCAATGCCAGACCCACATGGGAAGTTCTGGGTTCATGTCCCAAGGCTTCCCTATATATACAAGGCATGAGCATGTGTGTCTGTGATAGGGACTGGGTGGCAGTGGGTCTCGTCATGAAGACCCTGTTGGGCGTGCCCTCTCTCTCCTTTTTCTCTCTCTCAGTTGAGCTAAATGATTAGACTTAAAATAAGTTCTAGTCTTTACCAGTTCCATGAGGTGAAGTCATAGTGAAAGTCACCTCCTTAACTGGAAACCAGCCACACCATGTCCCCTCATCAATACTGCTGACTAGTGTTGGCCATTGCTTTGAAAGTCACAGTCTCAGTTCACACAGGAGATTTCAGCTCTGAGCATCTCTATGCAGATAGGGTAGCTCTTCTGGGGCCCGACTTCCACTGTGCTCCAAGCATGAGCTAGCCACGTTGTCTCCAGACTGTTTCTCAGCAGGATCAGCACTGTCAACACCTTCTTGAAGTGCTTGTTGTATTTGGATTACACGAGGATGGATAATGTCTTCATACTTCTCATTTCCCTAGTCCAACTCCAAGGCAACTCCCAGAACCTCCCCAGACACTTCAATATTAAATTCCCTCTCTATCATTATCATCTCACCAGGCGACTAAAATGGTGAAGAGAGATCATAGTCAACATCAGCCTCTAAGCTTTTACCTTTCTTCCTGATGACATCACAAACAAATCCTTAGTCTCAGGTGAGGGTTTCCAACTGTTGATTCTACAAGAGCCTTCCTGGGCTGCTTAACACTTGTTAGGTGGGGGTGTGCCTGTTGACAGCAGGACATACTTCCAGGCACCGAAGTACTCAGAATCCCAGAGATAATGAAGCAGATAGGGCTGAGATCATTGGAAGTTTTGTTTAATGTAGAGACATAGCCTTGTGCCAGACAGCTGTAGACTTGGGATCTCATCCTGTTTGTCCTTAATACTCTGGGCCCTATTTCCTCATATGTAAAATGAGATAATAGTACCTACTGCACAAGGTTGATACAAGGAGGGAAATGAAGCAGAAATAATGAGTATAGAGTGCTTAGCATGGAAATACAGTTGGACCATAGCAAGCATTCAGGAAATGAGAGTCCTTTATTCTAGATAACTCCTACCCTTTCACAAAGATGCCTACAGAGACTCCTCCCTCTAACTTAATTCTTGTACTGACTTTTCCCATTGATGTTGACAGACTCACACCACTTGAACATCACTTCTGAGATTAGCACTTCCGCCATTGTCTTAAATTTCTACACCTGCAATACTTTTCTTCCTTTTCTTCACTAAGCATAAAATGAGACACCCCTCAGCCAATTCTTTGTTTCTGTCCCTTTAAGCAAACAGCACCAGGCTCTTCAAGGACTAAAGAGACTACAGATGAATAAAGGCTTGTGCTCTGGTTTTGTGTCATTCCCCAGATGACTTTGTGGTGCAGAAGCCAGAGCTCAGCACCCCCTCCATTTGCCACGCACCTGGGGGAGAGTACTTTGTGGAAGGAGAAACGTGGAACATCGACTCCTGCACTCAGTGCGCCTGCCACAGCGGCCGCGTCCTGTGCGAGACAGAGGTGTGCCCACCGCTGCTCTGCCAGAACCCCTCGCGCACCCAGGACTCCTGCTGCCCCCAGTGCCCAGGTAAGGACACTGAGCCTCAGCATGTGCTGGGCAGGGAGGGACGCAACTTTGAGTGTTGTCGTTCTGCATGGTGTGCATGGCGGCATGTGGGAGCCTGCCAAAGCCAATAACCCAAGCACGAACATCAGGCAGCCTGCTTTCTGAAATCCCTTCTCCAGCCCATTCATTTATGCGATCAGTGTGCCCCTTGCATGAGGCAGCTTTGAAAAAGAAAGGAGATGGTTTCTGCCATTTTCCCCCCGTAGCCCTACATCTGAGACTTAAGGAATATATCTAGGTTGAAACAGTCCCCCGTTATCCCAAGTAATTTTGCAAAGCCGAAGAGTCCTCTTTGTCTTTAACAAATGTGAAAAAATCTTATTGATAAATAATGTAAATAAAATTCTTTAAAAATATAAGGGTGTTGAAGATACTTTGAAATAAGCATAATGCCACCCCCTTGACCCTATAGTGATTAATAAGACCCAAAAGTAGTAAGTCACTAGCAGTGCAGCTGGACAAGGGGTACTGCTGTTTTCTTTCTATTTCGCACATTTTCTGACCTTAGGTAAATTTATGGTCATGGAGCAAATACATTATAATGAAAATTCATCCGGATTTTAAACATTAGTTACTGGTTTCATAACTAAAGTAATCCTTCTGATTAACACTAGAGTACTAGACTCTTTCAAAAGATATCTCATTTTGCCAACTAATTTTATTTTCTTATTGCCAAACCTTTTTATATTCTTAATAGCCATTTACCTTCTGAACATATATTCTTAGAGTAATTATACTCAAAAAAACAGACATTCGTATTACTTTTTTTAACATCGGATTATCTAGCTGGACAACCAGAATTTGTTACTTTTTCCTTGTAGCTAGCATCGTCAGTGTCTGAATTGTTCATGGGTTCATGCTGATACTGTGCTTAATTATCAATATGTAAGATGAACTGGGGATAGCTGCATTATTCACTATTGTCATTATCCACCAAAGCCAAAGTACTATCATCTTCATGCAAAATCTTTGGTTTAACTAACTGCCACGTTAATCTGAGAAGCTTAATTAGAGCAAGGTGTTTTCTAATATTAGAAGTAGTTCTGATATATTACACTTTTAGGATATGTATGACCTATTCCCCACTATATTTTTAGGCTATATGTGGCCCATTTGCTATTATATTTTTGTCACTAATACTGTTTTACTTAGACCCAAACCCTGATGAAAGCTCTGGGTATATAGCTAGGTCTCTACTCACATCCTTCTGGTACAAACCACATAGAGTGGTCTCTCCCGTGGTGCTAATGAATGCATATTCATTTAAATGTTATTCATTTTACAAATATTCATGGAATGCCGGACTCAAGCCATAGGAATCCTGAGGTTCAGGAAAGCAGACAGAGATCCCATTTTGTGGAGCAATATCCAGAAGAAAAGCAAAAGAGTCCAGTAGTGCTCCTTAAGTAAATAACAGCAAATAAGAGAAATGCCTCGGAAGGAAGGACCTGAAGAGGAATTAACCTAGAAAGCTTTGCCTAAAGTGGGATGTGCCCTTTGTGCTAGGAGTTGAGTGGTGAGCCCCAGGAGTTGATTAAGACAAGGGCAATGGGGCATGAGACTTCTCCAGGACCAGTGGCCCAGATCCACTGATGGGACACCCCACTAGTGTCACAGGCCCGGCCTGTACAGAGGAGAGCTGGGCAGATACAGGACTCCTTAGGGTATAAGGCATGGTTTCCTGCAGCAGGACGCCTCAAGATTGGTGGGCCTGTTCAGAGCCCACCAGGCAGCCACATTCCTGTTTCCTTTTTGTCATTCTGTTCAAGAACCCCTTTGTGTGCCTAGATTTGACTTCTCATTTATAAGCTTGGACCTGGGTTACTTTTTTCTTCTCTCTGTTCCGATCTTCTTCACTTTCTCCCTTCCTTTTTTTAAGTGTACAATTTGAAAGATATTTCAATGATTCCCTTCATTATAAGTGTTAGAATTATATATATATATATAAATCATCATTCCAAGGATTACTTACGTATCTACAAATAGGAGCATATATAGGATCTGTATTTTAAAATCGATCACCCATACAAAATGGATCTTTCTGGACTTCCCATTCATAGTTGTATTACAGTGATAAAAACATTATAAGTCTTAAAACTCACAGGATCAGTTTCATCCCACCACTGTAAATTTCAGCAGTAGCATTGTCAAATGGTACATTATGCATCTAGAAAATTGTTGTCTCTAATTTTAGGATACTTGCATTCCAGAATGGTACAAATACAATACATATGTTCAATGGAATAACACTTCAGGAGAGTTGTACCCTTGTGGTGATTCTTTCTCCAAGAGGCATTGTCATTTTCCCTCTCCTCCTTTCCTCTCTTCTGGTCTAGTTTTTGAGCAAGCCCTGGTGATGGAATGGGCTCATGAAGAAGACTGAGCATTCCAGTACGTGAGCTACTTCACCAAAGTGAAAAGGGAGAGAGTGCAGTAGCATTTGTATCTTTTTGTAGCTTTTAAATTTTTCTTGCATTCTTTATTTTCTAGCATGAGAAGAAAAAGCATAGCATAGAAGAGATTAAAGATCTCACTCCAGCACATTGTGATGTCCTCTTGGGTCTTTTCGAGGCCTCAGTAAGAGGCCTCCAGATTCTAGGGTCTTTATTTCAGGTGTCATTTCACAGCTTCATCACTGCTGTCTCTGTTCCCTGCTTCCTCTTGTAAGTTTTTAGACACAAGGTTGGATGTCACTTGTAAGGGTCACCCACAGAAGCTAATGTCACCCACAGAAACTCATAGTGATTTGCAGGGCCTAGTGTGGAAAAGAGTAGAGATGTTTTTGTTGTTGTTGTTGAGAGAGAGATTTTTGCTATAGGGTATGTGCACTCACTGGAGAGACAGAGAAAAAGTGAGAAATTATCCCCCAGGAAAGATGGCCATACAACAATCCCATCTCCTTCATTCTCCTCTCAGGATTTTAGGCACACATGCACACGTGCCCAGCCTGTTTCAAGCCTCCAGGTCCAGGACTTGAACCCTGATTGGCCATGTAGGAGTCCAGTAATGCAACCATTACACCACCTGCTGATCTCAAGAGTAGAAATGGTTTTACTGGTGCTCACTTTAGCAGATAGCATCCAAGATGTGAATTCCTACAGTTTCTAGGTGAAGCCCTTTCTCCAGTTTGCCCATAACTAGGAGAGGTACTTTTGCTTCCAGAAGGACTGAAATTTGCCAGTTACTATAAATCCGAATAAATGCTCAGCTTTCAAAACAAATAAGGGGGGCAACAAGTGGCATGGTGGTGAAAGCGCTGGACTCCCATGTAGCCAACCACTGTTCGAGTCTTAGACCTAGAAGCCTGAAAATCACTCCAAACACGTGTGCCCAAAATCCCTAGAGGAGAATGGAAGAGAAGGGATTGTGACATGGCCATTCTCCCTGGAGGGGGTGGGGGTATATGATTTTTCACTTTCTCTCTCTCTGTCTCTGTCTCTGTCTGTCTCTGGCCAGTGCACACACCCTAAGGCAAAAATCTATTTAAAAAAAAAAGAAAACTCAGCCTTAGCAGAAGTTAGCATTGGCTGGTCTCTTAAACAAGAACTTATTCCTTCATGTAGATGGTCCCAAAAAGGTCAATGAAAAAAATCATCATACTTACTGTCTTTACCCATTTGGACGGGATCCACAGAACCATTCCTGGAAGTGATCAAGAGTTCATTTGGAACAGTGGAACCAATGGTTGTCCTCTCACTGGTACCTGCTGCCTTTAGGATTGGCAGGAGGAGGTACAGTTACACAGTGGAAAGGAAAGGTGCGAGCCAACTCTTTTATGCTGGTTTCTCTCTGTCTCTCAGAGGGCCCAATGTGAAGCCACTGCCTTGAACCTCACAAAGAATCCAGTGTGTTAGCTGTGGGTATTCATGAGGTAACATGGAAGGAGAATGTGACCTTAGATCACCCTTATCGTGTGATAACTATAGCTCAGTTGTTGCTGTTTCATGGCTGAAAATACAAAGGTTCATGAAGTCAATTCTGAGAAGAGCATTTGATAGCTCTCAGTGTATCCATCGGGAAAATGTGGTTCTCTTAGAGGTTTGCTAGGTAGTACAGTCATGGCTACTTCTAGACTCTTGAGTGGTGAAGGTGGTTGGAAAGGTTCTAAACTAGGAACTTCACTAGCTTCTATTTTCCTTTCTATGCCTTGGTCAGATTTCTGCTTGAGAAGATGGCAATTTTTATGAATGTCAATGGATACCAAGACCAAAGAAATAGCTAGGTATTCTGGTGACATTCTTTTCTGTGTCAAGTTGTAACTTAATCTGGAAACCCTCTGGTCAGCCTTTAAATAAACAAGAACAGATGACTTGCAGATGGTTTCTGGGGTGTGGGGTGCATCCTGATGAGTGTTTGAGACTCCTAGCATCTTTCAGCCATTAATGCGAAGGCCTGAACATGGGTAAATATATAGGCGCTTCTTGAGATTCTGGTACAATGAAAACTTGTGCATTGATTGGTTAGGATTACATGTGCCCGCAAGTAAGAAAACACCCAGCTACAAGTTTTAAACAAACAGAAGTCTAGTTTCTACACATTACAAAGAGTTGGGAGGCAGGAGTTCATCGGCATTGATTCCCTGACACAGGAATGTCAAGGCCTGTCTTTCAGATATGATAAAGGTGTCATGGCTATTGTCAAAACACTCATTTTGAAGACAGAAAAAATGAGGAAGCATAGTGGTAGTGACATAATCACCCTTCTTTGAAGAAAGAAGAGGCTTTTCCTAAGTCCCTCATTGACTGTTAGGTCACACTAGCGACAGCCAGGTGACATAGCCACCCCTAGTTGGAACCTGGAACAGCAGGGAACAGGGTCATCCAGGTTGACAATCACAGTCGTTGCCCCTATTGTGATCTAAGTCATGGGACAATCCCAAAGAAAATCAGGGTTTTGTCAAGCTAAGGACAAAGGGTAGAGGGATGTTATTTATGCAACTGACAGATTCTCTGTTATTTTTGTTATAACGTTGTAAAATTCAAAACCCTGCCTGAATCAGATGTCCTGATTGGTACTCAGTCATTCTTTTCAGGAGTCACCCAGAGCTGCCGTAACTAGGTGTGCCTTGTAAGTCGGAGGGACGCTCACTCTGTTGCACAGTTGGAGGCCTGCAGCATCTTCTTTGCTGACCTGTCTGTTCATTTTTCCAGATGAACCTCTTCAGCCTTCCTCATCCCATAATGACAGCGTGCCTAGTTACTGCAAAAATGATGAAGGGGATATATTCCTGGCAGCTGAGTCCTGGAAGCCTGACGTTTGTACCAGCTGCGTGTGCATGGATAGCGTAATTAGCTGTTACTCTGAGTCTTGCCCTTCCGTATCCTGTGAAAGACCTGTTTTGAGAAAAGGCCAGTGTTGTCCCTACTGCATAGGTAAGACCTCAAAAAAAAAACACAAACCAACAAAAAAAAAATTCTTCACCTCTACCAGCGGCCACTAAATCTATATTGACAGCTATTTGTTTAGATCAGTTAATACTTTTGAAATTGGTTTTCTGGTTGCCATGCCGCACAGACCCAGCATGGTAACCTCAAGCAGGATAAAGCTGTGGAAGATGTTCCCAAGAAAAAACACATTAGGAATAAAATGTTCTTTCCCAGAACATCATGATGTTCAGCACTGTGGTGTTCTATTAGGCTCTTTTGCCGGTTCAGGATTTTCTGCATCAGAATTCTCCTCCATATTATTGACAGTGGTTGTTTACATGGCTTACAGAAATGCCATGACATTGTCCTCCCTGTGGCCCCTGGTAATACAGCTTGTGAGCAGAGGACATGTGTATACTAGCCCCTAACATCCACTCCAGACTGGTCCTATGGACATAAGCCAGATGCTGTTCCACATCCAGAAGGGAAGGCTGAGACAGCTGGCAACTCTAATCAAGGACAGTCCCCGTTCCCACGGCTCTCACTGTCTCTTATTACTTTCGGGTCCAGTAACACTCCTAAAGTCAAATGAAAGACAATGACACATCCATCTCATTCCTATAGTGAGCCCGTAATCAGAGTAACGTATAAAAACTATGCAAGCTGTCTTAATTGCAAGTATTGTGCATTTATTGTTGCAGATTTTGCATGCTTAGTAGACATAAGTGATTACAAATATTTGGAGTGATACCTGGGGAAGAAAAAAGAGCTTGTGGCCACAAAACTTTGTGGCAGTTCCCATAGATGACCTGATGAATGGTAGCCATCACTCAAGTTCATGGGGAGAGATGCTTCTCCTTCTCTTGTGACCCCCTGGCCACTTGACAGGGCTGCTTTCTCTGAGTCTTTTATCCCACACATTGATGTATGAGAGACAGATACTTTAAAAACACAGTATGTGTTCTCAAGAGTTCTGCAGAGCTAACTTTTCTCAATGTTATGTGTTGAAAGCTGGATTCTCTCCTTTCAGTAGAGTAACCATCTATTTTATCATTTATTCTTCAAACCATGGTGCTTTTAGGAGTTCAGTGGAGGCTAATAATAATGACGATGAGACAACAGCTATAGACCAGGAGCATGGCAACCAAACCAGGCCGTAGATGGCCTTACCTCCTAGTGACTGCAGCTTAGGCTCCCCTGTACTATTAACACATGTAAGCTTTGTGGCTCTGCTGTGTGCGTTTAGGTCAGCTCTTCAAATGGGTCAGTAGCACAAACTCCCAAGGCAAACGTCCAGCTTAGTGTTCCTTACTTTTTAAAGGGCTGACTAAAATTTGTATCCAAAAAATGGCATCACCTTTGGTAAGATCTGAATGAAGGATGAAAGTAGGCTATATTTTCAGGAGGGAAA
>NW_006159810.1:1202856-1211611 GCF_000334495.1 Tupaia belangeri chinensis
ACCATATTTACATATCAGAACTTCAGTAGGTAGAGAAATGGTGTGTAAATAAACCAGGGGCACTCAGATCACAGCGAGAAACCCAGACCCAGGAAAGAGGCCTGAGGATTCTGTGTTATACTTTCAGAGGAAGAATTCAGCAGTAATCTCTCATGTGTTGAAATTGTAATCATTTTGCTCAGGCTGAAGTTCCTGTTGTATTTTGCTACTTAATTAGTATATTTGCAATTAGTGAATTATTCAGCCTATAAAAAGTAAGTTTCCATATGATAATAGTAAATTACTTCTCTTTCTCACAAAACCAACTTAAGTTGAAAATTGTGGAAAGATAATCGTAAGTCATCATATGCTTGTACTCTTCCTTTCCCCCCCTTCCTACTTCCAGTTCCTGCATCACTGAGACTACACATTCCTCAGAATAGAGGAAAAACTAGTGTGACCCAAAGTTGTGACTTTGATTTTAAGATTATGAATCCTTTGAATGTGGCTCACTTAAGCTCATAATGATATTATGGGAGTTCTGTTTCTGTTCCATCTCCTCCTACAACTCTCCTTTCCCCAAAATTGATGCATGTATAGCCCTATCAACCTGTGACTTGTGTTCAGGGGGAACATGTTAGAGACACTTAGCATTTGATGAGCAGTAACCTGTGCTGTACCCATTCATCTTCATGTTATGCTTGTATTGAAATAATCAGTAAGCCACTGGGTTGGCCTTCATCCTTTCTCACCTGGCCCACTATGTCAAAGCATATGAAGTCAAGTTCAACTCATGATTGTGATACAGGGATTTTCTGTCTCTTCAGTTTGCTTTGGGGCTTCTCTCATCAGCTAAGAAGTCTGAACATCCAGTCAGCCTAGTGTCTGTAAGGGTGCCACATCTGGGCAGTGAAGCACACCCAGAGATAGTTCACGGCTATGCCTCATTGGCAGAGCCTCCATCACCAGCCAGAGAATCTCTAGCAGAGGCAAAGAAGGAAGCACACCATCCCTTGACATGTCTTTTTTTTGGGGGGAGGGCGCGGGGGGGAGAGGTTTTGCTTTTTTGCTATGGGGCATGTGCGCTCGCCAGAAAGACAGGTACAGAGAGACAGAAAGCGAGAAATCATCCCCTGGGGGGATGGCCACACTGAAATCCCCCTTCTCCATTCTCCTCCCGGGATCTTGGGCATGCGTGCACACATGCCCAGCATGAATTTAAGCCACCAGATCCGGGACTCGAACTGTGGTCGACCACATGGGAGTCCAGCAACATATAGCCATTACGCCAACTGCTGGTCTTGAGGCAAAGATGGAAGCACACCATCCCTTGACATGTCGTAATGCACATGATTGTTCTTCTAGAAGTCGTGAAGGACTGGTCCTTGCATTGTTCTCTATTTCAGGCGTTCTTGTTCTAACTCCAATTGTTTCAGGGATCACATGAACCTCAGTCCACGTACTGCCTCACCCCAACTACAGTGCTGACCTCGCCATAGCTACAGGTCTTCTCCCTAGGTGAATGTTCTCCCTAATTAGTCAAATATAGAACTCCAAAACCTTCAGCTGCCACTAATCTGACCTTTTCTGTCGTTTTTTAGTGGTCAAAAGCAGGTTTATTTGCCTTTACCTTGTGAAGTATCCTTTTCTCTTACCATAAGAGAAATGAAAAGTGACAGACCTACTAAAAGTAGTCTTCTAATTAGGCGTATTTGTGTTCCTTTTAGCTAAATTACTAAGTCACTAATGTGCACTGATAATGCTTCTCTTTTGATGTGTGAAGGTCTCACATTATGTGTGCTAATTTAATAAGATGTGTAATACAGACATAATTAATAGGATTGATGATTAATTTTGAAAAGTGAACAGCTTTGTCTAATTACTTGTAATGCCTATCATTAGAGAATTCATCCTTGTACTGGAAAGAAACTAAGTAGTAATTACCCAATCACTTTAATGGAACATATTCTGATTCTCTAATTTTTTTATATTCTGGCTTCCTACACAAATACACACAAACTTAGATTTTATTTTCCCAGGCTATTTGGCTGTAAGTATGGTTTAAGGTATGAAGAACAGGAGTCTAGAGATGACTTAAGTCTGAATGAGGTTGAGCTGCAAGGCCTGGTGAGAATCATTAGTCTGTGAGAGCAGTTTTTTTGTTTGTTTGTTTGTTTGAGGAATTTTTGCTGTAGGGTGTGTGCACTCACCAGAGAGACAGAAAGCAAGAAATTACCCCCTGGAGAAACAGCCATGCTGCAGTCTCTTCTCCTCCAGTCTCCTCTTGGGATTTTAGGCACATATACACGCTGTGGTGAGTTTCAAGCCTCCGGGTCCAGGATTCAAACCTTGATCTGCCATGTGGAAATCTAGCAACATAACCATTATGCCACCTGCTGACCCCATCTGAAAGCAGATTCGATATGTGGTTCTTGTAAATACCAGATACTTTCATTATGACATATTTTGACATGCAACTTAAGACTGGTTTAAAGCATCCCATGGCCTTACCACAGACTATCTGCTACATGTCTTTCTCAGACTTTGCCAGAGCACAGATTATTTCATTGCTTCAGTGAGAACTTTATTCCATGACTCCCAGGAGGATGCCACACAAACAAACCAGTAGGCCTTAAACTAACACCAACACTCACTGGGCCTGCAGGGATGCGCATTCTCGCCAGATCGCCCTATCTCTCACGTTCCTGTTGATGATTCTTTGGCCCAGGCCAAGTGCCAGACTGGCAGTTTCTGGAAGGGGGACCATGAGCATTCCAGCAGAACCTCTCTGTTCAGAGGTCAGTCACTCCTAGTCAAATAGCACACACACACACACACACAAAAAAAAAAAAAAAAAACCACTACTTTGATCACGAAGAACTCTCTTAGTTAAATTTACGGGGTCTTTAAGCCCATGTTGCTGCTGCATCATCTGTATGAACTTCGGAAACCAAGGTGCACACAGGTGTTTCCCTGCTCCAGCCAGTCTGAGTGGACAGGACCAAACTTAGGTGAACAGCTCTTGTGTTGCCCGAGTCACACATAGATCATTTGTTACTTAGTACATAGAGTATAGCTTTGGAAATTATGGTTTAGCAAGTGTTTGTTTATTTGTCACCATGTGTTATTGTAGAAAATAGTGAGATCAGATATTTAGAGTTACATTTGTTGCCTGGAAATCTCTGAGTCAGTACTTCTTTCTCAAGAATTTTGGTCAAGGGTTAGTTATTTTTGGGTGACAGTTGTTTTTGTTCATTTTTCTGTAATATGTATAAATCATAACTTGCATGTCAACAAAGTTAAACTATCCTGATTATATGCTTTCAAGTCGTCTGGTATCTTAAGTGTGTGTAGGTATTGTATACCTTTAAGAATCTGTGAAAATGTGTTCTCTGATAGATGGTACATGATTTTCTTACAGCTACTTACATCTGTCTGTGGAAGGGTTTGCTATTTTGGTGTTTGTTGCATCTATTTCATATTTATTAATATTCGAAGCAGAACTTTTCACATGGAGTCAAGCTGGCTTGACTTGAGTTTTTCTTCTCAGTTGGCTGTAAAGGAACTCTGCAGTGACCTTCAGCTAACAAATGAGTAATCATATTCCTCTGTAATGGGGAAGCTGTCTATATTTTCTATCAAGGCTTATATTACATAGCATTCTTTTTGCTTAGATTTCTGTTTGTTTAAGGCTAACTGTATAAAAATAGTATCTTCTTAGAAATATATATAAATAGTCTCTCTTTGGAACATCTGTTGATCGTTGTGTATTTAATTTAGCTCAGGAAATCAAACATGGTAAATATTTAAACCAGAATCTTTAAGATGTATACAATTCATGGAATTTAACATTATATGTCTTTAAACCATAATTTTCATGATACTGGCATCTTCATTGAAACTTTTCATAGCTTCTTCTGCATTGTATTATTGAATTAATTTAAAACATTTGCTTACTGGAAAGAGAACTCAGCTTGGAGTCAAAGGGTTATGATCACATCTCTGTCACATTCTAACAATATATCTTAATATAATAGTGATAAAATCCTAGCTCAGTTTCCTCATCTATAAAATGAGAATAATAATATTATCCTGTGCTTCACAAAAAGGCTGTGAAAATTGACATAACGTACCCCCGTGAAAGTATTTTATTAACACTAAACACAACATGAATGTATGTTGGGTCAGTAGAATCACAGCTCTTTTACACAGATTGCCGCTGGAACTGAGTCATATATACATTAAATGGATTCTGGTATGACGATTATATGGAGGACCTGGCTTTTTCCAGGAGAAAAACCTGGATAGAGCATCTCAATGATGATCTTTTGAAGTGTGGAAATATTTTAGATAATGCTTGAGTGATGTACCTCATCCTGCTTGCTGTCCTCTTAAAAAGCCCATGGCTACTTCAGTCACCTTACTGGGATACGGGTGGGCAGGACATGCTTTCTCAGGGCATGTAGTGCAGCCATGTTGTGGCAGTGCCTTCCCCACAAATCTCAGAGCTTCCCTGTCCTTTCATGCCTCCGGTTATGATCAGAAGTGAGAGAATGAGGCTCTTTTGTTTCTTGTTTGCTTTGAAAGGCTACTCCCACTTGAAGAGTCTATTGACTTACTGCACATGACCCACTAGGATTCCTGGAAACAGAGTAGTGACATTGATAAGCAAGACACACTCATAGGGACAAGATGTTGGGTATCTCCTGCACATTCGTCACCGCTCTCTGCCGCTATGGCCCCTACACCAAAGCCCAGGTTGTCACAATTAGTGCTCAAGCAACTGAAATGAAAGGGAGGTCTTGAGCAACAGAATTTCTCTGTGTTGTTGTTTAGAGGGTGTTAGGGTAAAAGCACTCCAGCTGCCGTGTACTGCACTAACTTTGGAAGTGGTCTAAAGTTATCGTGTCAAAAATAAGCAGTGTTTGATTTCAGCTTGTTTAGGTCTTACCCTACACCCTAGGAGACATCGTGTCTTGCTTCTCCTGGAAGCAGCTTTCTCCTCTCACTTCAGTATCCTTTTCAGGCTCCCAGCTTGTAAACAGAAATTCAAGTGGCTTCAGCTATCTTCGGGAAACCTGTGGGCTGCATCATCTTTATCTCTGTGCTCCAGCCCTACATTCTTACTTTAAAAAGATCTGCTGCACAGAAGAGAGGCTGGCCCTGGTATTTCCAGAGAAATCCACCAGCATGTCTATCCAAGGGGCCCAAACTGATTTTGTTCCCTCTGTTGTCGGGGGGGGGGGGGGGGAGGGTAATGTGCACTGATAATGCTTCTCTTTTGATGTGTGAAGGTCTCACATTATGTGTGCTAATTTAATAAGATGTGTAATACAGACATAATTAATAGGATTGATGATTAATTTTGAAAAGTGAACAGCTTTGTCTAATTACTTGTAATGCCTATCATTAGAGAATTCATCCTTGTACTGGAAAGAAACTAAGTAGTAATTACCCAATCACTTTAATGGAACATATTCTGATTCTCTAATTTTTTTATATTCTGGCTTCCTACACAAATACACACAAACTTAGATTTTATTTTCCCAGGCTATTTGGCTGTAAGTATGGTTTAAGGTATGAAGAACAGGAGTCTAGAGATGACTTAAGTCTGAATGAGGTTGAGCTGCAAGGCCTGGTGAGAATCATTAATCTGTGAGAGCAGTTTTTTTGTTTGTTTGTTTGTTTGAGGAATTTTTGCTGTAGGGTGTGTGCACTCACCAGAGAGACAGAAAGCAAGAAATTACCCCCTGGAGAAACAGCCATGCTGCAGTCTCTTCTCCTCCAGTCTCCTCTTGGGATTTTAGGCACATATACACGCTGTGGTGAGTTTCAAGCCTCCGGGTCCAGGATTCAAACCTTGATCTGCCATGTGGAAATCTAGCAACATAACCATTATGCCACCTGCTGACCCCATCTGAAAGCAGATTCGATATGTGGTTCTTGTAAATACCAGATACTTTCATTATGACATATTTTGACATGCAACTTAAGACTGGTTTAAAGCATCCCATGGCCTTACCACAGACTATCTGCTACATGTCTTTCTCAGACTTTGCCAGAGCACAGATTATTTCATTGCTTCAGTGAGAACTTTATTCCATGACTCCCAGGAGGATGCCACACAAACAAACCAGTAGGCCTTAAACTAACACCAACACTCACTGGGCCTGCAGGGATGCGCATTCTCGCCAGATCGCCCTATCTCTCACGTTCCTGTTGATGATTCTTTGGCCCAGGCCAAGTGCCAGACTGGCAGTTTCTGGAAGGGGGACCATGAGCATTCCAGCAGAACCTCTCTGTTCAGAGGTCAGTCACTCCTAGTCAAATAGCACACACACACACACACAAAAAAAAAAAAAAAAAAAACCACTACTTTGATCACGAAGAACTCTCTTAGTTAAATTTACGGGGTCTTTAAGCCCATGTTGCTGCTGCATCATCTGTATGAACTTCGGAAACCAAGGTGCACACAGGTGTTTCCCTGCTCCAGCCAGTCTGAGTGGACAGGACCAAACTTAGGTGAACAGCTCTTGTGTTGCCCGAGTCACACATAGATCATTTGTTACTTAGTACATAGAGTATAGCGTTGGAAATTATGGTTTAGCAAGTGTTTGTTTATTTGTCACCATGTGTTATTGTAGAAAATAGTGAGATCAGATATTTAGAGTTACATTTGTTGCCTGGAAATCTCTGAGTCAGTACTTCTTTCTCAAGAATTTTGGTCAAGGGTTAGTTATTTTTGGGTGACAGTTGTTTTTGTTCATTTTTCTGTAGTATGTATAAATCATAACTTGCATGTCAACAAAGTTAAACTATCCTGATTATATGCTTTCAAGTCGTCTGGTATCTTAAGTGTGTGTAGGTATTGTATACCTTTAAGAATCTGTGAAAATGTGTTCTCTGATAGATGGTACATGATTTTCTTACAGCTACTTACATCTGTCTGTGGAAGGGTTTGCTATTTTGGTGTTTGTTGCATCTATTTCATATTTATTAATATTCGAAGCAGAACTTTTCACATGGAGTCAAGCTGGCTTGACTTGAGTTTTTCTTCTCAGTTGGCTGTAAAGGAACTCTGCAGTGACCTTCAGCTAACAAATGAGTAATCATATTCCTCTGTAATGGGGAAGCTGTCTATATTTTCTATCAAGGCTTATATTACATAGCATTCTTTTTGCTTAGATTTCTGTTTGTTTAAGGCTAACTGTATAAAAATAGTATCTTCTTAGAAATATATATAAATAGTCTCTCTTTGGAACATCTGTTGATCGTTGTGTATTTAATTTAGCTCAGGAAATCAAACATGGTAAATATTTAAACCAGAATCTTTAAGATGTATACAATTCATGGAATTTAACATTATATGTCTTTAAACCATAATTTTCATGATACTGGCATCTTCATTGAAACTTTTCATAGCTTCTTCTGCATTGTATTATTGAATTAATTTAAAACATTTGCTTACTGGAAAGAGAACTCAGCTTGGAGTCAAAGGGTTATGATCACATCTCTGTCACATTCTAACAATATATCTTAATATAATAGTGATAAAATCCTAGCTCAGTTTCCTCATCTATAAAATGAGAATAATAATATTATCCTGTGCTTCACAAAAAGGCTGTGAAAATTGACATAACGTACCCCCGTGAAAGTATTTTATTAACACTAAACACAACATGAATGTATGTTGGGTCAGTAGAATCACAGCTCTTTTACACAGATTGCCGCTGGAACTGAGTCATATATACATTAAATGGATTCTGGTATGACGATTATATGGAGGACCTGGCTTTTTCCAGGAGAAAAACCTGGATAGAGCATCTCAATGATGATCTTTTGAAGTGTGGAAATATTTTAGATAATGCTTGAGTGATGTACCTCATCCTGCTTGCCGTCCTCTTAAAAAGCCCATGGCTACTTCAGTCACCTTACTGGGATATGGGTGGGCAGGACATGCTTTCTCAGGGCATGTAGTGCAGCCATGTTGTGGCAGTGCCTTCCCCACAAATCTCAGAGCTTCCCTGTCCTTTCATGCCTCCGGTTATGATCAGAAGTGAGAGAATGAGGCTCTTTTGTTTCTTGTTTGCTTTGAAAGGCTACTCCCACTTGAAGAGTCTATTGACTTACTGCACATGACCCACTAGGATTCCTGGAAACAGAGTAGTGACATTGATAAGCAAGACACACTCATAGGGACAAGATGTTGGGTATCTCCTGCACATTCGTCACCGCTCTCTGCCGCTATGGCCCCTACACCAAAGCCCAGGTTGTCACAATTAGTGCTCAAGCAACTGAAATGAAAGGGAGGTCTTGAGCAACAGAATTTCTCTGTGTTGTTGTTTAGAGGGTGTTAGGGTAAAAGCACTCCAGCTGCCGTGTACTGCACTAACTTTGGAAGTGGTCTAAAGTTATCGTGTCAAAAATAATCAGTGTTTGATTTCAGCTTGTTTAGGTCTTACCCTACACCCTAGGAGACATCGTGTCTTGCTTCTCCTGGAAGCAGCTTTCTCCTCTCACTTCAGTATCCTTTTCAGGCTCCCAGCTTGTAAACAGAAATTCAAGTGGCTTCAGCTATCTTCGGGAAACCTGTGGGCTGCATCATCTTTATCTCTGTGCTCCAGCCCTACATTCTTACTTTAAAAAGATCTGCTGCACAGAAGAGAGGCTGGCCCTGGTATTTCCAGAGAAATCCACCAGCATGTCTATCCAAGGGGCCCAAACTGATTTTGTTCCCTCTGTTGTCGGGGGGGGGGGGGGGGAAGGAAAAACCCCC
>NW_006159810.1:1211624-1221062 GCF_000334495.1 Tupaia belangeri chinensis
CCAAGGGGCCGAAACTGAATGTTGTTCCCTCTGTGGTGGGGGGGGGGGGGTAGAAGGATAAGACCCCTCTAAAGAGGGGACATCTAAGGAGGACCCTGTTGCAGGCTGGTAGGTGGAATATTCCTCACTGGAGTGGACTGGGACTGGAGCAAATGTCTCTTTTAGGTGTAGAAACAACACCAATCTGGGAAATCCAGTGCCCCTGCCTTAGGTTTTTCATAACAGAATGCTACACTTCAACTTTTATATTAATAGCTTCTTTTAAGTCTGAAAGAAAACTGTGCTTTTCTCTTCTGTGGGCCACCTTGACCGTTCATTGTTCCTACCTGTTTTTGATCAGACATAAATTATTTCTAGGTATGATCTCCCCACCTATAAGGCGCCTTCGATTATAGGCCTTGCTATGAAAGGAAAATTCATTTCAAGCTGAAATAAACTATTTCCTTGAACTTGTTCCATGAAGCTTAATCAACCCATAACAGATGCTTAGTTAAGAATTAAGCTCATTACTAAGAAATTGTATCCTCTTTGTATGCAAACGGAATCAACCAGAAGTCATTGTGTTTGGTGAAATTTCTATCAATGGAACTCAGGAAAATTTACAGTTCCTTTAATGACTTGGAACACTGTGCATTCACCTGTTTCTTTCCACAGCATTGAAGAAAACTGAAAGGCTCTTTGGCCTTTATAAATACCCTTCTCATCCCAAGAACTAGAAGGAATAAAATAAAGCAAAAATGGACTTCTAAAAAAGGCCTTAAAGCTGTGGCCAAATTTGCTTTCACAGCAATTAAGACTTTAAGAGGCAGTAGTCTACCTACATGGCAATACTTTTCTCTGCTCTTTTTTTTTTTTTCCTTCTTTCTGTAGAGATGGGTTAAGGCTAAATGTTTTCTTTACTAGGAGCTAAATGTTACAAGGCAGAATACTTTTTTTTTTTGAGAGAGAGAGATTTTTTGCTATAGAGTGCATGCGCTTGCCAGAGAAACAGAAAGTGAGAAATCACCCTCTCCCCCCCCCCAAAAAAGGAGATGGCCATGCTGCAGCCCCTTCTCCTTCGTTCTCCTCTTGGGATCTTGGGCACACATGCACATGTGCCTGGTGTGAGTTTTAAGCCATCAGTTCTGAGACTTGAACTGTAGTCGATTACATGGGAGTCCAGTGATGTAACCATTATGCCATCTACTGGTCCCCTCAATCTTTTAATTAAATTGATAAACAGTTTTCACATTTTTAGCCATATACCTTTAATAATTTGTTCACAGAATTACTACATATCAGATCTCTGCCGTGTTGAAATCATCTAGGCCACCACCTACATGTTTTTTTATCGAGACTTCCATTGAGTTCTGCCATTACATTCTTTCAGTCATAAAGGCCTTATGAGCTACCATATTCAAAATCAGTCATCATCTTTGCCTCCGAGCCTCTACCCACTTCTTAGTAACCTGTATATTATTTGCTCAGGTTCATTTGTTTATTGTAATTTCTGTTTACGTCTCTGTATTTTTAGGTCTCTGTATTTATTTTTTTAAAAGTGAAACTGGCTTCCTAAACATTTCATTCCATTTATTCTCCAGGCATGGAGTTCATGCCCACCACATGGAAATGAAAATAATATCGCAGGCCAGGGATTTAGGTATCTTGTCAGTTGAAAGTATTGGGTCATCAGAAAAGTCATGACATATTTAAATACATCATGACTTTTCAGATGACCCAATAAACAAAAGATAGTAAGTGGGAGCCATCTAGTGACTCGTGGCAAGGCAACACTCTGGGATACTGGGTCCATGTGGGAAAGTCCCAGGTTCACATCCCAACCCTTCCCCCTTCTTGCCAGGCACGTGCACTTGCCTATGGCCCACGCTGGCTGAGGCTGGGATGGGTCATAGTATGAAGACCCTGTTGGAGCTCATGTACATGCTCGCTCGCTCACTCTCTCTCTCAGAAAATAAATAAAAACTACACTTCCCTTTTTTAAAAAAAAAAGAAAGCTAACATTCCTTTGCGGGTCAGAGACTGAATACTGTAGGGCATTGTTCCATATATAAATTACTGGTTTATTGGAAAAGTCATGATGTATTTTTTTCTATGCAAAAATGTGTCATGATTTTTCCGACAACTTAATAAAAATCTTAAAGTACTTCCTCAAATCAGCTAGGTCATTGGTAGTACTTAGCTGCCTTCTTCACTCCCTTTTCCAAATCTCATATCACCCATTGTTTACATGGGACCTTTTTATACCTGCCTGAATGACTTCACTGAAGTTTTCCTACAGTCCTTTAAACCTCAAACTGAAGTATATTATTAGTAGTAGAACCTGCTGTTTACACACCTTTTCAAAATGTTTGGCACATCCATTTGGAGGTGGAATCACACAAAGTTGATGAAAGCCTCCTGATGTAGAAGCATCTCCCACAGGGCAGGGCCCTCAGGTGGCTTGGTCACTGCAGTAGCCCCATGACTTAGAGCAGCCTCTCAGCAGCCCTCAGGTGTAGAAGGGACAGATGCCTCCCTCTGCTACAGTGTTGAATGATTTTGCAGTGAGCCTACTGTTGTAAGATTCGTATTTAGCTTTTAGGCCAGCAGGATCCCAGGGTAGACTACTTTTCAAGATTCTAAATAGTACAAAGGAGATTTGAAGGAACCGATGCCATCTCTAAAGCTGTCTAACTTCCTCCCAGGAAGTTACTCCCACACTGAGACTCTGACTTTATGACCGCCAGAACCAGATTTAGAAGTGTCTCCTAGGCAGAAATTGAAAAATCTAGCTATAACATAGGTTAGAGTACATTTGGGTGTTTATTACCACCTGTGGAGGAAAGGGAAAATTTGTTCAGACATGCTTGTTTCAGGGGCTCATGCAGGCCCTGCATCTTGGTCATATTTGGAGCCAGGGCTGTGCCACCTCATCAGTGACTTCTGAAATACTAAACTGGATCAGCAAAGGAAGAAAACAACACAGGGCCGGAGTTTTCCCCAGCTGTTAATTAGCTTTGTAGTGTAATTAAATCAGCTCATGAGTAAAAGCATTAAAAGCAAAGTCCAACCCATAACAGCCTGTTAAAGCTTCTTTTCTTATCTTGAAAAGAAATGAGATAGTGAGGTTTAAGCAGTGGAAGACGTCAGATTGAAAGGAGTTAACATTTCAAGGCCTTTCCATGTCTTCCCCTTCTTATCATATCAACCAGAATTTAAAATGGAGGGGGGGAATCCATGCCGAATTCTCTGAGCACCACCAATAAGAGACATTGCCTGTTTTTCTTGTAGTCATACGTGATACAAGATAATGTTCTCATATTCGAATCCGTAGAAGATGCATGCCTGAGCATTTCATGGGTTAAACATCCCCACTGAAGCCTCTGGGGCAGAAGGGCTCCAGGCTCCAGACACACCATGTAGCTTGTGACTACAGAAGCAAATCTTCATCCCTTAGCGCCACTTTGTTCCTGAAAGTGGCCAAAAGTCATCTCAGGCCAAATCTGATGGACCAGGTAGAGGCCAGAGCTGAGAAAATTAAACACCAGTGCTCAGCTAAATTAAGATGTGACCACAAAATGTCAAGCATCTTCCGTGCAGGAGGAAAAAATTGGCCCCAATGCCATTGCAAAAGAAAAATTCCAGAGCTATATGAAGCAACAGCAGTATGGCTGGAATGCCTTTTTAGCCTTTGACAAGGACTACTTAGAAGGGGACCAACATTTGTTTGGATACGTAACTCCTGATGGATTTGTTAAAATAAACCTTATATTAGTGTCAAACCTCCTGTGTTCCTTGGAACACGCTAATCCTCTTCCTCTGAGTAAGGGAGAGAGGAGAGAGAGGGAGAAGTGTTAAATGGAGATTTTCCTGGGAGGACCAGGAGTCCTCAGTAACCACCTTATCTCCATTCCTGATAAGACAGTGCCAGACCTATGATGCAGTCGTCTGAAGGATAATCTCCCTTTGAAGACAGAGGTTAACCTGAGGGCCTGTTTTCCAGTCAGTGAGCAGTAATGACTTTTGTTTGTGTGACACCTGCCTAGGCAGGTGGCCTCCTTCCGGGTTATCCCACTTAGTACTTGGCAGGCAGAAGGTGTGAGGGGACTGCAGAGCCAGACCCGCTGTGGTTCCCATCCTCACCCTACTTACTAGCCGTGTACTGTGGACAAAGTGACTGAATCCCCTGGGCCTCAGCGTCCCAGGGATTGAAATGATACCCTCTCCCATTGGGCTATGGAGATCGACGGAGTTGACGATGTCCAATGCCTAGCTCAGGGCCTGATGCATAGTAGGGATCCATCAGCATATGCAAACCAGTTGGAGTGATAAATATAAAGGTCGGAATCAAATGGCACAACCCACATGATAGCCAGATATAAACTGGATTATTTTTAGTTGGATATTCCCAGGCTCTATATCCCTCTTCAGGCTGAGTGCTTAAAATGCTTTTTTATGTCCTCTCAATTAGATTATGTTGTTTCCCGCAAAAGGCAATAGTGACCGTTAATGTGTTATTTACAACTTCAAATTGCATAAAATAGACATCATGTGTGTCCCCCACCCCACCCCCCCGCAAATCTAGTGGTTTCTAGTACTTTCTGATAGAGCTTTCTCCGGCTAACCCCGATGTGCCACTGAAGGAGCCAGATTCCTTTTACATGGAATTTAGTCCAAAGCAAAAATATTTCTCAAACGCCTCATTAACTGAAATCTAAGTTGATCTGGTCATGGAGCAAATAGCAGCCACCCTGTTACAGATTAGTCAGAACTTTTTCAAAAACAAGAGTCCTCCATTTATTTCATGTGAAAATTCAACGGAGCACTGACCACTCCATGTTTTAAGGCCCAGTGTAGCTTTGTTGTAAATCATGTTTGAGGAAACAAAATTTTACTAATACAGTATACTGATAGTGTGATTCAAACTGATTACATATGGCGATATAATCGAAAACACTCCTCCAAGCAATGGGAACCATTGCTCTGTTGCTCTCTCCAAAATGGGGCTCATCATGAATTGGTGACTAGTACCTCTGGGGTGGGGGGGTGCCCATCCTCAGACCTGCTGACCCTGGTCTAGTACATCCACTGCTAACTGTGCCCCCCCCCACCCCCCAGCTAAAGGAATTAAAGCAGGTGTGGCCTTCCCCAGCTCCTGAAGTAGTTGGATGGCTAGAAAGTCCACTTTTCCAGATATCCCCCAGCACATTTGAGACAACAGAGCTATTAAACGGCAATTGGCATCGATCTCTAGGCTCTACCTACCCCCACCCCTGTTTCTCAACCTAATAAGACCGCTTCCTGATCTCAAGTCTGAATTGATTCAGTTGCTAAAGAACTGAAGTTGAAGGCAAGGTGCTTCTGAGAATCAGTGATGAGCAGGACTGAGTAGAACAGAGAGAAATTGGTAGAAGCACCTGGGAATTAGGTCGAGGTAGCCGGCCACTCCCTGCAGGGAGATCGCTTTGCTGTGGCCGTGGGAGCTGGCCTGGACAGCTCGTGACTGACTGCATCACGTTGGAGCACCTGTGCTCTGAACCTGCTGCAGGGGCTCACTCGGGGGTTTCCAGAGAGTGGGTTTCACCATGTTCCTGCTCATCATTTTGCTACTTTGAATTTTTAATCTTCCTTGAATTTAGAAAAATATTTATTTTGGTAACAAAAAAGAGAAACTTTAGTTTTACCTAACATAGAGTCAAAAGTTCTCGGTCCAGCCCACTGCCTCCTGGCACTCGGCATACAGTCGTGCATCCCCCAACAGTGAGGATCCACTCTGCCACACGCGCCATTAGGTCATTTATGCAGTGATGAAATGACCTAATCACTGCATGAATGTTGCAGAGTGCCCCCCAAACACCTCAGTGATGCAGTCTGCTGCATTCCCAGGCTACTGCTGCAGCCCATCGTAATCCTGCCTTTCCATCTCCACCACCTCTGCCTTTTCACATCCCTTTGGACAGTATCCCCGTCTTCCTTAACCTATTTGGACTCTGTGCTGCCATATTCTAGAGTTGTCAAAAATAAGGCTAATAAGTCCCTCCCCTCCCATAGGAAACGGATCTAATTCCCTCAGTTAAAATCTGATCCCAAATTCATCTCCAGCCAGCCACACTACATACATACACACACACACACACACACACACACACACACACACACCATCACTCTGTCCAGCCCTGACTCTTCTCACTGTCCTTCCCCCATGCCAAGCTATTAGACACCTGCTTTCTACTTAGAAAGTCTTGTCTCCAGTTTCTCCTACCCATCCCTCAAGGTAGAGCTCAAGCATTAACTCCCAGGACAGGCCTTCCCGATTTTCCCCAACAGTTAGTTGTTCTGTCCTCCATGTTGTGCATTTCTATCCCTGCCTGAATCACAGTAATGATAGTTATCACGTTGAGCTCTGGCGAAGAGTTCTAATCTCCAGGCCTATTTCCACTTCTGTTTAGTCTTCTGGGTAAAGCCCATGCCTTCTGTAGCACTGATGATAAAAGTCTGTTGAACGAACACCCTTATAATTTTAACATAGAATTGCTACTTTTACATCTTTTTTTTAAAGGAGGTTTTTGCCTTAGGGCGCTTGCTCTTGCTGGAGGGAGACAGACACGGTAAGAGGGAAAGTAAGAAATCACTCTCTAGCCAGGAATGGCCACACCACAATCCCTTCGCCCTGTGTACCTGGTGTGATTTTGAAGCCACTGGGTCCAGGACTTGAACCACAGTCAGCCATGTGGAAATCCAATGACATAACTGCCATGCCACCTACTGTTCCCTTCTTTTTAGCATCTTAACCTAATTTTAAAGATAATTTCAACTTCATGAATATTAGTGGCTTTGGTTGAATATTTTAAGGTGTAAAGAGTTTCTTTGCCTAGATCTTAGTAAAGACTAGCACTTGACCCAAAGTCCCACCCATTCTGTGTTTATATTTCATTTCTTTCTTCCTCTTCACTAAAAGGACTACTTCAAAGGAGAGGTAGAGTAGAAAGCAAAAGACTCCATGGGGCAAAGACTTTAACCTTTTCTAATTCCCTTATACAGTAATAGAGCTAGGCACATTTTATTAGTGATATTGGTCCATCATATAAGCTATTATAACATTTATGTAAAATATAAATATGTCTGGTTTGAAAGTCTCCCCGTGAGCTTTTAGCCTAGTCGTCCATGCACCAGAGAACCTTCTACAGCTCATTTACAAATACAGGAAGTATATGATAGTATAGAAAACTGAATTTCTAATTGCAGCTAGAGCTTCCCATGATCCCTCAGTGCCCCTTGTTGAACCTTAAGCAGCAGTAATAAGAGAAACAATGGAAAGATGTAGAGAAACAGAGGGATTATTTATCACTCGGCGTCTCTTCTTGTGTCTGCTCATCATGCTGTCCAATAAGATTGGAATTTACCTATGGCCATACGAACATTGCAGTAATGGGACATTACTGCTGCTGTTTTAGGTTGTTGATGTAGAGACCAAAGACTGATCTGTGAGCATTTCTGTCTAGGATCCTCTGGAAAAGCTCCATTGGAAGCTTTGTACTGGCTCTTTACTCACAGCAGCCTCCAGCCGCCTGGGAGCACTAGGTCGCAGAGTTTGAAGTGGCTCAGAGGAAGTGGCCCCAGATGCCATCGCAGGTTTCTGACTGTGCTCTCGGGCGTTCTGTTGTGTCTGTTCAGTGAACTTTATCTCTGCCTTCCAGGAAGAACCCTAAACCCCCAGAGACCATGATTTTCCTAAGGAACTTTCCTTCTAGATTCCTCTCTAGTTGTTATCTGCCTGTGACCCGTGGTGAGTAGAGCTGTCTGTAGCACCTGAGCATAACTTTCTCCAGGTTAGTTGGAGTCATCCAGTCACTCGTCTGTCCAGGGACAGGGAAGTGCCTTGCTCCCCACACCCCCCACCTGTACATGCATGGAAACCCCCACCCCCGCTCTGCTCCTAGAACTCCTGGTCCCTTGGGCCTCACTCTGAGCCTTTCTTGACTCCAAGAGAAAGGACTGGCTGTGAAATGTGCCCGCTAGTCAGAAAGTTCAGGTATACCAGGAAAGGCCACCGAGCCAAAGAGGAAGGAATTGAAAGGTTAGAGGAGAGAGGGAATGAGGGTGGCAAGGGAGAGCAGAAAACAAAAATTTAGAAAGGCGAGTGGATTGTTTAAGCTATGAATTCTATACATAATAGTTCTATAGAAATATTTTGTTCTCTAATACTAAAAAATCAAAGCAGTGAAAATCAAAGTGGCCTGAAATGAAACAAGGTTTTTAAAGTAGAACTGTCCTTGTTGGTAAGAGGTCAGCATTGCTGAGCGGTGAAGGAAATGGTTATCCGAGTCCTGATTTCCCCTCTAGGGTCACAGAGGAAACCTAATTCCACAGGATGTTGCCATTATTCCTTTTATTCCCCTGTATTATTTACCCTCCCCCAAAAAAGATGGACATTTTTTATTCCATTTGTGTAAATATATTTTATTCAAAGAGATACAGAGACTTTATATCTCTTTCTGAATGATCTAATGACATTTACCAAGTGGGTTATTTTCAGCTAGTTATCACTGTATGTCAACCTGTGTGGCCGTTGACCAGGCTCAGGCCACATAGTGAAAGTTCTGAAGGTCCTCCTAGGAAAATGGCCCCAGGGTACTGGGGGAACAAAGTTTCAATGAATTCTGGAAATCCTAAGCATATTACAGTTGTACAGAGCTGTTCCCTTCATCTCTCACTCTAAGCTAGCATGCTGTCACATCAAGCAACTCCGTGTGTTGTTCTTTCCACAGAGGACACAATTCCCAAGAAGGTGGTGTGCCACTTCAGTGGGAAGGCCTATGCTGACGAAGAGCGATGGGACCTTGACAGCTGTACACACTGCTACTGCCTGCAGGGCCAGACCCTCTGCTCGACCGTCAGCTGCCCCCCTTTGCCCTGCGTGGAGCCCATCAACGTGGAAGGAAGTTGCTGTCCAATGTGTCCAGGTACCTAAGCCACTGGCCTTCCATTTGTCAAGCTGTAATGTTGATTGAAGATGAAAGTAGGGCAGACTCAAAACCTGCTCAGTCATCCTCGAATTCACACGGCCCAGGTAGGTCTTCCTGCACAAAGATCCAGGGAAAACTGTTCTGTGCCAGAATTGCCCTGGTTCTTCTGATTTGCATTCTCTAAGCTTTCATGGCAGGATGACCTTATGGGTATAATAGGCCTGTTAGGGACCAGCAGTTAGTGTAATGGCTATGTCGCTGGACTCTCATGTAGTCGACTGCAGTTCGAGTCCCGGACCTGGTGGCTTAAAACTCATGCCATGTGCATGTGTGCCCAAGATCGCGAGAGGAGAATGGAGAAGGGATTGCGGTGTGGCCATCCCCCTAGGGGGTGATTTCTCCCTGTCTGTCTCTGTCTGTCTGGTGAGCGCATGCACCCTATAGCAAAAACCTCTCAAAAAAAAAAAAAAAAAAAAAACTACAGGGCTGTTAA
>NW_006159810.1:1221792-1252199 GCF_000334495.1 Tupaia belangeri chinensis
CAACCCCGAAAAGAAAAACACACCCAAAAAAAAAAAAAAAAAAAAAGCTACAGGCCTGTTAATGATGCCTGCCCTACCAGTATAGCAGTTTCAGTGCAGTGCTGGACTAGCCTAGTGAATAAGGTCCAAGATTGGACAATCAGGAAGGGGCTTGAGAGCCATTACCTCGTGAATATATAGCAGAACCAAAACGGAAGGCCTGCATGCGAAGGATGTAGTTCTAGTTCATTCTCAGCCAGTACCCATGCCATCACATGCAGCTTTCTTCCAGTCCCTCGGCTGAACTTTTCATCTCTCCCACGTAGGATGTAACCCCGGAACGCCCCCAAGCCCATGTCTTTCCCACATCACACACTCCGTGTCAGCTTGTCTTTCAGGTTTCAAAGCTAAGACTCCCACAGCTGCCCATATCCTCCTCCAGCCCCCTCCTAGTGCCCACATCTGTTTCCCTTCAAAAACATCTCCTTTCCCCCACCTCTGCTCCCAAAAATACAGGACCTGAGCCTTCATCATGACGGGCTCCAGGCAGTGTTTCCAGTCTGAACCTCCGGGCAATATAGACCACAGAACAAAGCGAGGACTTGCTGTAAGATCCCATCCTGGAGCCCCTCCTCAGTTTTGTGTTTTCTTGCAGCACTGCATTCAGGAACCTTGCCCTGTTCACCCTGGCATTTTGCTGAGCGACTGTGAAATGGGGCATTTAAACCCAGAGTTTACCTGAGAGCTGCACACGCTGGCCTTTGGTTTAGTTGTGCAGACTTGCTCCCACTGAACAGTCCTAAAAACCGTCCACTTAAACCTGAAAAAGGACACTGTTCATGCACCACAGTTCTCACTGCTCACCTCCCTTGGCTGAGAGTGGCACTTGATTCAGTGGTGTAGTCCTAACTCCCTGAAACCCCTTCTGCATCCCACTTGCACCGTCACCAACTTTCTTTGTTTCTGGGGCTCCTAGTTTCCTTTGCTAGCCCCTCCTCACCTGCCCTCTCTCAGAGAGTTGGAGCAAAAGCACAAGTCTGTCGTCATCATCTCGACAAGTGCCGTTGCAGTACAGTGATGACGTAGAGTCCAATTAGAGTGCCTTCAACAGAGCGCAGGAGGGGTGAACTGGAGACAGTGGTTATACAACACTGATCCAGGCTCCGAGTGCTAAGTTCATAGATGAGATTTTACTGTGAGGTAGAGTGGCCTTGGAGGGTTTCACAAAGGATTTGAGCTAGACCCTGACCAACAGGTAGGGTTTTTTTTTTCCATTGGAATGATGAGGGTAATCTGACTAAAGACCCTGAGTTGGGTAAGGTTAAAGTCAGTGCCCCCCTCCATCCCCCTGTCTTGGGACCAGCAGTTAGTGTAATAGCTATGTCGCTGGACTCCTATGTAGTCAGCCACAGTTCGAGTCCCAGACCCGGTGACTTAAATTCACACCCAGAGCATGTGTGTGTGCGTGCCCAAGATCCCGAGAGGAGAATGGAGGAGAAGGGATTGTGCCATGGCCATCCCCCCTGGGGGGTGATTTCTCGATTTCTGTCTCTCTGTCTGTCTTTCTGGCAATCACATGTACCCTATAGCAAAAAGCTCTCCAAAAAAAAGTCAGTGCCCCTGGAGAAGTAAGCTCTTGTCACAGGAGGTAAGAACAGGAAATGGTATTAGCCAACATGTTTAGAGGGTTATCAAATAGGAGTGCAGACTTTATTCTTTGTAAGGAGATTCAGTTTTGAGCAGAAGGACACAATCACAGAGGTGTTTGGGGCAGTAACAGGGTGGTGTGCAGGAGGGACGAGAACAGAGACAGAGGCCAGGATGACTGTAACATGCGTTGCAGATGTCCGAACTGTGACCGTAAGGACCTGAAATCAAGTGGTGGTGGTCAAGGTTCATTCCTCTGGGTTGTGGGTTTAGTAACAGTATAGATTGGTAACATCCTTGGTGAATGTTTCTCCAGTGACATCTGTTAGGATTTATTGTTGGGTTAAAACTTAAAATCAGCAGTGGGACCAGCAGTTAGTGTAATGGCTATGTCGCTGTACCCCATGTAGTCGACCACGGTTTAAGTCCCAGACCCAGTGGCTTAAAACTCATGCCGGGCTTGTGTATTTGCATGCCCAGGGTCCCGAGAGGAGAAGGGATTGCGGTGTGGCCATCCCCCCTGGGGGGTGATTTCTCGCTTTCTGTCTTTTCGGCGAGCGCATGCACCCTATAGCAAAAACCTCTCCAAAAAAAAAAAAACTTAACAGAAGTTAACTCTGCATTTGTCGTATTAGTAATCATTTCTCAGCAGTCAGTCTAGCTTTTGCCACCTCATATTTGATCAAAAATGGGCTGCCAGACTAGATTCCTTCCCGTTCTCTCACTGGCTCTCTCTGGTTCTAGCCAAGGCGCCTCACCAAAGTGTCAGGCTTCCAAGTCTCATCAGGATAGCACATGCCCCCTCCCAGAATGCTGTGATGGCAGTGGGAGCACTTGGTCTGTGCCACCACACGCACCCTGCTTTGTCCTCCTGGTAGATGGGTTTAGTCAAGGCTAAGCTGAGCACAGTGAGCGTATGCTAAGGACAGGCCATGGGCTGCTGGACCGTGCAAAGTAACTGTCCAGCACTGGCCGTTAGGCGAGACTGAGGACGGCACTGGTGTGCTCACAGCTGTATTCCCAGGGCCTGCCTGGTAGGACTCCATTGCTGTAGAAGACACCTCCTTCAACCTAGACAGAGCCTTCTAAATCTCCCTTTCTAAGCATCTGCTAGAAGAGAACTCATAGTCGAGTATCTGTCTTAGGTGGAATTTCCCCTAAAACCTACCTATATCCAGTAACGAGGCACAAAGATTTCAAAGCTGTTTGTTCTCAGAAAAAAACTTGAGAAATTAATCCCAGCTCTGAAGCTTCTGTGGAGGTTTAAAAATAAAATTAATTTTTATCGTGCCAACAGATGACATAGTAGTTAAGGGCGCTGGGCTTCCACATGGCCAACTGCAGTTCAAGTCCCAGACCTAGCAGCTTGCTTTCTGACTTTGCCTCCCTCTCTGGTCAAATTTAAAACTGCCAGGCTCAGGACTTGAACCACAGTTGGCCACTGGGGAGTCTAATACCTTCACTCCACCTGCTATCCCCTTGCATTCACCTTTTATGCTAGGGCCTCAGAAGCTAGTGGCAGGTTGGCGCATTGTTAATAGGAGGACTCAACATACAAAGTTGGATGAGGCAGGGCATTGTGGCACTAGATGTCTTGTGAATGTCAGGGTGGTTTTTCTGCTCAGATAATTCATATCACATTGTGAGGGTCTTTTAGCAAGTGAATGACATTCCCCTACACACACATAGCTCCTAGAATCACCTATGCTACATCTACCAAATCAAGACCTAAGAATAATCACATAAACTCTTCAGGTGACTCTGATGTAACACTGATTCATACCCTGGTCTATACAAATGATACTTTAAGTAAATTCCATCTTTCACTCTAGAGTTCATAGGGATTCACTGAACCTTTGAAAACTCAAGAGTTCCTAGTTCCTGCCATGTCTAAGAAGTAAGATGAAGTGACTCAGACCAACAGGGATTTTTGGAGGCAGCCAGAAATCACAAAACCACTTGAATCCCACCGACGAGGTGTAGAGCCTTGAGCAGTTCACATAACCTCAAAGCTGATTTCTCCAGGGCAGACATGTTTTTCTGTGCAGAATGCATCATGACTTTCCCAACAATCCAATAGATAACTCAGAGAACACTTAGCAAGTAAAAGAGGTTCTCAAAAAGTTCATAGAAAATGTGTATTATGGGAATCAGCAGTTAGCGTAATGGCTATGTCGCTGGACTCCCACGTAGTCAACTGCAGTTCGCATCCCAGACCCGGTGGCTTAAAACTCACGCTGGGCGCGTGTGCATGTGTGCCCAAGACCCCAAGAGGAGAATGGAGGAGAAGGGATTACGGCGTGACCATCTCCCCTGGGGGGTGATTTCTCGCTTTCTGTCTCTATGTCTCTGTCTGTCTGTCTGGCGAGCACATGCGCCCTATAGCAAAAAAACCTCTCCAAAAAAAAAAAAAATTCATCTTAAGGTTTACTTAAAAAGCCTGTAACTTTGGAACAGTCACTCTGCAGAGAGGATTGTTAATTAACTATTTTCTTACATTTTTATTTGTTGTAACTTTCAGACTGCCAGGTGCAGGACTTGAACCACGGTCAGCCATGTGGGAGTCTAGCACCTCAACCACCTGCCGGCTTCACTATTTTCTTACATTCTATTTTTTCTTAGAGAAGTTTTTGCTATAGGGAGCATGTGCTCACCAGGAAGACAGAGAGGCAGAAAGTGAGACATCACCCCCCAGGGGAGATGGTCACGCTGCAATCCCTTCTCCTCTTGGGATCTTGGGCACATGCGCCTGGCATGAGTTTAGGCCACCAAGTTTGGGACTCGAACTGCTGTCAACTACATAGGAGTCTAGCGACATAGCCATTATGCCAACTGCTGGTCCCTTTATGTATTTTTTTTCTAAAGTAGGCTCTGGTGAGTTAGTTTCACAATTATAAATGTTGAGTAACCTCTCTTTATAAAAAGCAATTAATGGGGCCAGCAGGTGGTTTGGTGATAGGGCCACTGGACTCCCACATGACTGACTGTAGTTCAAGTCCCAGACCTGGTGGCTTGCTTTCTCCCTCTCTCTGATCAAACCGAAGAATACTAAATAATTCTTTAAAAAAATAAAAAGAGCAGTTAATAATATGGCAGAATCAGCCAAGAGGAAGTACAGGAGTGATAGACTTTTCTTGTTCCATTTTGAAAATTATTTCTATACTGTGTTTGTTATCATCCAGATGAGGTAAAGATACAAAATATTTGTAGAAGCAAAAAAGCTCTGAATTTTTTTACAGGTCCCTTTTGGAATCTGACTTAAAGACAAGACCTAATATTTGGGATAAAGACTATTACCACTCCGTTTTATGTTGTAGTATCTTGCTGATCAAAGTGCCTATATGATCAAATGAAAATATATTGACAGCCATTTCCATTTTAAACAGTTCCAGTGGTCACATGATGGGCAGCACCTCACAAAGTCCACCTACAGTCCAGTCCCACCTGAGGGAAGGAGTGGAAGGGAAAATGCTGAATAATGCACAGAAAGTAGATGACAGTTTTTCAAATCCCGGACCTACACTGACATGTAACAATAAGTCAACACTCATGGATTAAATAGCAAATTATTCAAATAGAAAATTTCACTGATAGGAACTAAAAAAAAAAAAGAAAAAAATCTATTTCAACCAGACCCCATCACTTAACACAAAACTATAGTACCAACACCATTTGACATGAAAAAGCAGAGTTTTTGATACTAGTGGAGTAGAAAACATTCCAGTGTTTCCCACCAATGCTAGCGACTCTTCATTCATGATGTAAATGCATGAACTAGGTCTTTGATACCCCTAGGAAGTGTGTCCATTTGGAGTAAGGATACAAACACCAAAAAATAAGGCAGCTTCTCTTTGATTGCTTATGAAAATGTTCTTTCCTTTTAGAAATGTATGTCCCAGAACCAACCAATATACCCATTGAGAAGACAAACCATCATGGAGAGACTGACCTGGAGGTTCCTGTGTGGCCCACACCTAGCGAAAATGACATCATCCATCTCCCTAGAGGTAAGCATTCTAGTCAGTTAAGATATCTTGCATATGGGATTATTTATTCCAGATTTTTAAAATTTTCCTGCAACAATATTTTTAAGGTGTTTTGCCATAGGGCACTTGTGCTCACCAGGGAAAGTGAGAAATCACCTCCCAAGAGGATAGCCACACTATAATCTATTCTCCTAGAATTTTGGGCACACACATACATGTCCAGGGTGATTTTCAAGCTGCCAGGTCAAAGACTTGAACCATAGCCTTGTGGGAGTCCAGCACCTTAGCCACTGTACCACCTGCTTGATGACATACATGTAACACCACATGTCGATAAAATAAGTCTGCAGGTAATTGACTAAACAGTTTCCTAGCCCTACATACTTAGAAATAGTCATAAGAGCTTGGTGTCAGGAGTATCTGAGCTATCTCTCAAATTTTTGTGTGTGAAAAAACGTTGTAAGCAGAGTAACAGCAAATTCATTGTCCCTAGGGGTTCCCTAATAAGCATTTATGCATCAGGATACCCTCTAATTATGGATAGGGGGTTTTTACTCCATGAAAGTTCAGTTTATTACTTGAGTGATTTTTTTTTTTTTTCTAGTCATGAGGTTCATCTCATGCCTTTGTTTTTTGTTCTGTTCTTTCAGGAATATATATAATAAAGATGTTTCTTTTCTCTCATTAGCGAAGTATTGGGTCATTGGAAAAGTCATGACATTATGGTTTCCTGTGCAAAAATGCATGATGACTTTTCTGATGACCCAACAGTAAAGCAAGACCCATATTGCTTTTTTTGTAAAGTAGAACTTTTTTGTTGTTTTTGTTTTTTTGCTATAAGGCATGTACACTCACTGGAGAGACAGAAAGTGAGAAATCACACACACAGACACACACACACCCCGGGGAGATAGCCATGCTGCAATCCCTTCTACTCTCAGGATTTTGGTTTGAAGCTGCCGGGTCCAGGACTCAAACCCCAATCGACCATGTGGGAGTCCAACAACATAACCATTACACTATCATAGAACTCTTGATCAGAATAGTATATGGACTTGCTCTTTGCTATGACTCAGTACTGCCTCCTGTCTACCCCAAGCACATTTCCAAAATCACTGCTCTCCCATCTTTGTAATACTTCTTTTGGAAGAAGCAATATTTGGGAGATTAATGATCTGTTACCCTAGCTATTCTAAATGTTGTGCCTGAAGCCAGCCAGATGACCACTGAGCCGAATTCCTGGACTTAGCGTTTTGGCTCCTTGTGGAGCTGCTCACTGACGTGCTGCAGCCGTGCACTCTGCACTCACTCAGGCCATCAGTATGCACTTGCTGTGTGCCCCTTACAGGACCCGTTAGGAAGTCCCTGCAGAAAATTGTCCTCAAGAAAATGTATGCTGGGAACCAGCAGTTAGCATAATGGCTATGTTGCTGGACTCCCACGTAGTCGACCGCAGTTCACGTCCCGGACCCGGTGGCTTAAAACTCAAGCCGGGCGCATGTATGTGTGTGCCCAAGATCCTGAGAGGAGAATGGAGGAGAAGGGATTGTGGCGTGACCATCCCCCCTGGGGGGTGATTTCTCGCTTTTTGTCTTTAATGTCTCTCTCTCTCTGTCTGGTGAGCGCACGCATCCTATAGTGAAAATCTCTCCAAAAAAAAGAAAAGAAAATGTATGCTTCTCCTAAGCAATTGATTTGTTTTCCTAAAGACATTGTGAATCTTATTGATACTTGTTTCCATTTTTAGCTTTGAGCTTTCTATCAGACAACCAAAGGAATGAATTTTGTAAACAGACCCCAGTAGTAGCTGCGTTTTCCTTAATTTTCTTGTATGACATATACTCCCAAAACCCTTTCCTATATCATTTGGAATATGAGACACTTTAGTCACTGTGTACTGAAAACCTGAATTCATCAATAATATATTATCTTTGGCATTTTTCTTTCCAAGTTTTAAACCATGGGCAGTCTTATTATCACAGAGCGGTGTTATATCATGAACTGCATTTCCAAAGCAATGAGTAACTCCTTTTGATTATAAACCTGATAGTAATGATTTGAAATAAAATGCAAGGAAACTTCACAAGGACTGCCCATGGTTGGTATATATTTAACCTTATCTCTGGACAACGTTCATTGTAAGAATGATTTTTTTGGGGGGGGAGGGGAGGGCTTTTTTTTTGCTATAGGGCGTGTGTGCTTACCAGACAGAGATAGACAGAAAGCGAGAAATCACCCCCCAGGGGGGATGGCCACACCAGCACATGTGCCCGGCCTGAGTTTAAGACACCAGGTCCTGGACTTGAACCACAGTTGACTACATGGGAGTCCAGCGACACAGCCCTTACGCTAACTGCTGGTCCCGATTTTTTTTTTTTAAAGAATAGAAAGATCTTCATTCATCTGAGCAAAATTAAAAGTTGCCCCCTGTAGTATAATTATGCAGGAAAATGAAATTCCTGAAAAGGCCTTAGTGCCCAGCAAACCAGAAGATCAACTGAAAGACCCCAGCTGCTGATGCAGCTTTTGACCTGATTAGTCTTCGCTCTTACCTCTGTCAGTAGGAGAATATGCTGCCATCCCTTAAACACCACAGGTTTGATGCGTCAAAGGCAAGCACAGAGAGCAAAGTGGCACAGATGAAGAGGTGGTATAAATGCCACTTACGATTTTTTTCAACATATTAGAAAATACAGTACTGTAAATGTATTTTCTCTTATGACTATTTTTCCTCTAGCTTCCTTTACTATAAGAATACGATATATATTGGGACCAGCAGTTGGCGTAATGGCTATGTCGCTGGACTCCCATGTAGTCAACCGCTGTCCGAGTCCTGGAACTGGTGGCTTAAACTCAAGCCAGGCACGTGTTCACGTATGCCCAAGATCCTGAGAGGAGAATGGAAGAGAAGGGATTGGGGGGTGATTTCTTGCTTTCTGTTTCTTTCTGGTGGGCACACACGCACCCTACAGCAAAAACTTCTCAAAAAAAAAAAAAAAAAAAGGACATATGATAGAGTATGCAAAATACGTGTTAATCAACTATATCAATAAGGCCTTCCGTAGCATAGGCTATTGGTAATTAAGGTTTAGGGAATCCAGTTGTACAGATTTGCAGCTGCACAATGGGGCAACATGCTCATCCCCTTCCCTCATTATTCAAGGATCAACTGTTTTGCCCTACTCACCTATATGCCAAGAAGCAGGAAGCTCACATTTCTGCCTTAAAATCTTAGTAGACCATATATGTTAATAATCATCAAAATAAGGTTAAATAAATAAATCTTTAAAAACCCTATCTATTCATTTATTTTAATTTGACTAGAGAGAGAGGGCAAGTGAGAAAGCAAGTTACCAGGTCCAGGTCTAGAACTATGGTCAGCCATGTGGGAGTGTCCAGTACAACTACCATGCCACCTGCTGTAACCTTCATCAGAATGTTTTATAAATGTAGTTACTTTAAAAAAATCTACTTTGTTTATTTCCTGAGGTAGAGAGTCACCCTCAATCAGGTCTGTCATGCTGAGCTTCTACCCCAGCCAGGCATCCCTTGTGGGGTGAGGTAGACCTAGGAGATAAACCCAGACCCTTCCCGCATCCTCAGCTTTGCAACATAATTCAAATAATCCTTAAAAATTCTGGTTTAGGAAATAATTTTGTTTTCTTCTCCTAGATATGGGTCACCTCCAGGTAGATTACAGAGATAACAACAGGCTGCACTCAAACGAAGATTCTTCGCTGGGCTCCATTGCCACGGTTGTGGTTCCAATAATAATATGCCTCATCTCTATTATAGCATTCCTATTCATCAATCAGAAAAAACAGTGGATACCACTGCTTTGCTGGTATCGAACACCGACTAAGGTATGCTGTCCCGAGAACATTACAGTCTCTTAAACGATGACACTATGACAACTTTTGCTCATTTCATTACATTTTTCATTCAAAATTTTCAAATGAACAACTACCTCTGGTTGATTCTGAAATCATGGTTTACAAAAGAAATTAGAACCTAACCACCTGCTATTTCTCAGCCATCTATCAACTTGACATTGGAAAGAAAAGAAATCACAAATACTCAGGAGAAGGCATGAAGAGAAGTGGAAAATAACAAGTCCAAAGGGTGGGCAGATGTGTCAAAGCCCAGCACAGAGGGAAAGGTGGCATAATACCACTAGACAAGATGGAGAGAGGTGGACTGCCTCTTGAGGAAGAAAGTGGATAGACTGGTTTTCAATACAAAGGGCCTTTGCATTGGCCTACTCTGAAGGGCAAGCGAGGAACGGTATTAATGAGAGGAAATAAATCATAACTTCTTCTAATTCTGCCTTTTGCACTTCGTTTTTTAAGTTGTACAATCTTCAGAATTGGAAACGGCCTAATTATTTAAGCTTGGAGCTGCTCACTGACGTGCTGCAGCCGTGCACTCTGCACTCACTCAGGCCATCAGTATGCACTTGCTGTGTGCCCCTTACAGGACCCGTTAGGAAGTCCCTGCAGAAAATTGTCCTCAAGAAAATGTATGCTGGGAACCAGCAGTTAGCATAATGGCTATGTTGCTGGACTCCCACGTAGTCGACCGCAGTTCACGTCCCGGACCCGGTGGCTTAAAACTCAAGCCGGGCGCATGTATGTGTGTGCCCAAGATCCTGAGAGGAGAATGGAGGAGAAGGGATTGTGGCGTGACCATCCCCCCTGGGGGGTGATTTCTCGCTTTTTGTCTTTAATGTCTCTCTCTCTCTGTCTGGTGAGCGCACGCATCCTATAGTGAAAATCTCTCCAAAAAAAAGAAAAGAAAATGTATGCTTCTCCTAAGCAATTGATTTGTTTTCCTAAAGACATTGTGAATCTTATTGATACTTGTTTCCATTTTTAGCTTTGAGCTTTCTATCAGACAACCAAAGGAATGAATTTTGTAAACAGACCCCAGTAGTAGCTGCGTTTTCCTTAATTTTCTTGTATGACATATACTCCCAAAACCCTTTCCTATATCATTTGGAATATGAGACACTTTAGTCACTGTGTACTGAAAACCTGAATTCATCAATAATATATTATCTTTGGCATTTTTCTTTCCAAGTTTTAAACCATGGGCAGTCTTATTATCACAGAGCGGTGTTATATCATGAACTGCATTTCCAAAGCAATGAGTAACTCCTTTTGATTATAAACCTGATAGTAATGATTTGAAATAAAATGCAAGGAAACTTCACAAGGACTGCCCATGGTTGGTATATATTTAACCTTATCTCTGGACAACGTTCATTGTAAGAATGATTTTTTTTGGGGGGGGGAGGGGAGGGCTTTTTTTTTGCTATAGGGCGTGTGCGCTTACCAGACAGAGATAGACAGAAAGCGAGAAATCACCCCCCAGGGGGGATGGCCACACCAGCACATGTGCCCGGCCTGAGTTTAAGACACCAGGTCCTGGACTTGAACCACAGTTGACTACATGGGAGTCCAGCGACACAGCCCTTACGCTAACTGCTGGTCCCGATTTTTTTTTTTTAAAGAATAGAAAGATCTTCATTCATCTGAGCAAAATTAAAAGTTGCCCCCTGTAGTATAATTATGCAGGAAAATGAAATTCCTGAAAAGGCCTTAGTGCCCAGCAAACCAGAAGATCAACTGAAAGACCCCAGCTGCTGATGCAGCTTTTGACCTGATTAGTCTTCGCTCTTACCTCTGTCAGTAGGAGAATATGCTGCCATCCCTTAAACACCACAGGTTTGATGCGTCAAAGGCAAGCACAGAGAGCAAAGTGGCACAGATGAAGAGGTGGTATAAATGCCACTTACGATTTTTTTCAACATATTAGAAAATACAGTACTGTAAATGTATTTTCTCTTATGACTATTTTTCCTCTAGCTTCCTTTACTATAAGAATACGATATATATTGGGACCAGCAGTTGGCGTAATGGCTATGTCGCTGGACTCCCATGTAGTCAACCGCTGTCCGAGTCCTGGAACTGGTGGCTTAAACTCAAGCCAGGCACGTGTTCACGTATGCCCAAGATCCTGAGAGGAGAATGGAAGAGAAGGGATTGGGGGGTGATTTCTTGCTTTCTGTTTCTTTCTGGTGGGCACACACGCACCCTACAGCAAAAACTTCTCAAAAAAAAAAAAAAAAAAGGACATATGATAGAGTATGCAAAATACGTGTTAATCAACTATATCAATAAGGCCTTCCGTAGCATAGGCTATTGGTAATTAAGGTTTAGGGAATCCAGTTGTACAGATTTGCAGCTGCACAATGGGGCAACATGCTCATCCCCTTCCCTCATTATTCAAGGATCAACTGTTTTGCCCTACTCACCTATATGCCAAGAAGCAGGAAGCTCACATTTCTGCCTTAAAATCTTAGTAGACCATATATGTTAATAATCATCAAAATAAGGTTAAATAAATAAATCTTTAAAAACCCTATCTATTCATTTATTTTAATTTGACTAGAGAGAGAGGGCAAGTGAGAAAGCAAGTTACCAGGTCCAGGTCTAGAACTATGGTCAGCCATGTGGGAGTGTCCAGTACAACTACCATGCCACCTGCTGTAACCTTCATCAGAATGTTTTATAAATGTAGTTACTTTAAAAAAATCTACTTTGTTTATTTCCTGAGGTAGAGAGTCACCCTCAATCAGGTCTGTCATGCTGAGCTTCTACCCCAGCCAGGCATCCCTTGTGGGGTGAGGTAGACCTAGGAGATAAACCCAGACCCTTCCCGCATCCTCAGCTTTGCAACATAATTCAAATAATCCTTAAAAATTCTGGTTTAGGAAATAATTTTGTTTTCTTCTCCTAGATATGGGTCACCTCCAGGTAGATTACAGAGATAACAACAGGCTGCACTCAAACGAAGATTCTTCGCTGGACTCCATTGCCACGGTTGTGGTTCCAATAATAATATGCCTCATCTCTATTATAGCATTCCTATTCATCAATCAGAAAAAACAGTGGATACCACTGCTTTGCTGGTATCGAACACCGACTAAGGTATGCTGTCCCGAGAACATTACAGTCTCTTAAACGATGACACTATGACAACTTTTGCTCATTTCATTACATTTTTCATTCAAAATTTTCAAATGAACAACTACCTCTGGTTGATTCTGAAATCATGGTTTACAAAAGAAATTAGAACCTAACCACCTGCTATTTCTCAGCCATCTATCAACTTGACATTGGAAAGAAAAGAAATCACAAATACTCAGGAGAAGGCATGAAGAGAAGTGGAAAATAACAAGTCCAAAGGGTGGGCAGATGTGTCAAAGCCCAGCACAGAGGGAAAGGTGGCATAATACCACTAGACAAGATGGAGAGAGGTGGACTGCCTCTTGAGGAAGAAAGTGGATAGACTGGTTTTCAATACAAAGGGCCTTTGCATTGGCCTACTCTGAAGGGCAAGCGAGGAACGGTATTAATGAGAGGAAATAAATCATAACTTCTTCTAATTCTGCCTTTTGCACTTCGTTTTTTAAGTTGTACAATCTTCAGAATTGGAAACGGCCTAATTATTTAAGCTTACCTGCCATCTTAATCCTTCCATACAAAATGTCTGTCACATACACGTTGGGCACAGCCTCTCTGCAGGGCATATGCTGGGTCAGGAAACAGTGGCTGGGGGGGGGCGGGCGGGCCGCGCCCGCCACTCACTAAACTTAGCGACAGAGACCTGCTCATCAGCTGCATGAGATGGCTGGACTCAGATGGGCTGGCCCAACTTGGCCACTATTCCTGGAAGATTAAAAATTATCCCTTTATTTTGGGAACCAGCAGTTAGTGTAATGGTTATGTCGCTGGACTCCCACATAGTCGACCGCGGTTCGCGTCCCAGACCCGGTGGCTTAGAACTCATGCCGGGCGCCTGTGCGTGTGTGCCCAAGATCCTGAGAGGAGAATGGAGAAGGGATTGCGGCATGACCATCCCCCTGCGGGGGGTGATTTCTCGCTTTCTGTCTCTATGTCTCTCTCTGTCTGGCTGGCGAGTGCATACGCCCTATGGCAAAAACCTCTCCAAAAAAAAAAGTGAAAAAAAAATAATCCCTTTATTTCAAAATCTGCCTATAGAGTAACTTCCATTCTTCTGAAACTCTGTTAAACACAAGTCTGCACTTCGGGGATTTGAAAATAGTTATTGCATTACTTCACCAATCCTCTTTTTTGGTTTCTTCATCTTATTTGACAGAGTTCATTGACATTTCACCTGTGAATGCAGTTTGTCAGTATCCCTCATAAAAGCACAGTCGGTACTAGAACAGGGTGTCATGTTCCACTTACTGTCTGGCCACCAGTGAATTGTGAAGCTCTTACCTCACTTGAATTAGTTCATTTGCAATTTGTAAAGTAGCTAATTCTGTTTTGTTTTTTCTTCTCATTAAATAGCCTTCTTCCTTAAATAATCAGCTCGTATCTGTGGACTGCAAGAAAGGAACCAGAGTCCAGGTAGAAAGTTCACAGAGAATGCTAAGAATTGCTGAACCAGACGCAAGATTCAGTGGCTTCTACAGCATGCAAAAACAGAACCATCTACAAGCAGATAATTTCTACCAAACCGTGTGAAGAAAGGCCGCTCGGATGAGGTTTTAAAAGACAGAAAACGACTAAGTCTGCTCTTAAAAGTAAACTAGAATTGTGCACTTGCTTGGTGGATTGTATTGGATTGTGACTTGATGTACAGCGCTAAGAACTTCCTGGGATGGGCTCTGTCTACAGCAATGTGCAGAACAAACATTCCCACTTTTCCTCAAGATAACTGACCAAGTGTTTTCTTAGAACCAAAGTTTTTAAAGTTGCTAAGATATATTTGCTTGTAATATAGTTGTAGAGATATCTGGGGGTAGGGACAGTGAGTTTGGTTGGGGAAAAGGGTGGGAGGGTGGCATTGGGAAGAAAAATTGGTCAGCTTGGCTTGGGGAAGACATCCAGTAAAATAAAAGCAGTTCAATGGCCCAGAGAATATTTTTTCCTGTTGCTCTAAGGACTGCACTAGTTGCTGCAAAGCTCAGGCCTGAATGTGCAGGAAACAACAACAAAAAAGGCCTTGCCATTCAGCTACCATAAACACCTTAGGACTGCCAGATGAGCGCATTAAAACCTCTTGATAGCCATCCCAGGTCTAAAGCCACAAGTTTCTTTTCTATACAGTCACAGCTGCAGTAGGCAGTAAGAAAGCAAGGGAAATGCCAAGGCCACGTTTCTCTAAAGCGGGTTGTTAAGGATATATACAGTTTTACTTTTTTGCTGCTTTTGTTTTCTTCCAAGCCAATCAGCCAGGTCCTAGCAGAGTCCGCAAATGAACAAGATCTGCATTTCTTGATGTGAGCACTGGAGCTTCTCTTACACCAGGAAGGAGGGGAGCGGGTGAAGGACACCAGGCGTTTCCAGGGGCTATACTTCATTGTTTGTTGTCGCTTTGTTCCGTTCTATTGTTGGTTGTTCATAGTTTTGTTGAAGCTCTGGCTTAAGGAGAAACTTAAAAAAAAAGAAAAAAAAAAAAAAAAAGACTGCTTGGGGATTTTTTTTTCCTTATTATATACTGATTCTACAAAATAGAAACTTCATTTTAATTGTATATTATTCAAGCACCTTTGTTGAAACTCAAAAAATTATGCCTCTCTAAACTTTAGCAATTATAGGAATATTTATGTAACTAGCTTATGCTTCAAAAAAAACGAAAGTATTTGTGCATGTGTATATAATATATATACATATATATTTATACACATACAATTTATGTTTTCCTGTTGAATGTATTTTTATGAGATTTTAACCAGAACAAAGGCAGATAAAAAGGCATTCCACAGCAATGCTTTTGATTACTTACAAATTTTTTGAATAACACAGAATCTCATTCTACCTGTAGTTTAATTGGAAAGGAAGATTGTGTGTGTGTGTGTGTGTGTGTGTGTGTGTGTGTACGTGTGTGTGCACCTTGAGCAGTCAGCATCACACCTGCTGTGGAGAGTATTTCTTTATTAAAAGCTCTTCCTCGTCTGGATTTGCTTTCAGTTTTCAATTCACTCACCGGCCAGAGACATTGATGGCAGTTTCTATCTGCATCACTAATCAGCTCCTGGGTTTTTGTTTTTGTTTTTGTTTTTTTCCTCAAACAAACTGTTTGAAACAACTACTGGAATATTGTCCACGATAAGCTGGAAGTTTGTTGTAGTTTGCCTCAAATATAACTGACTGTATACTATAGTGTTAACTTTTCAAACAGCTCTTAGCACTTTTATACTAATTACCCATTTGTGCATCAAGTTTTCTTTTAAAAATGCTTGTTATGAAAGACACAGATACCCAGTATGCTTAATGTGAAAAGAAAATGTGTTCTGTTTTGTAAAGGAACTTTCAAGTATTGTTGTAAATACTTGGACAGAGGTTGCTGAACTTTAAAAAAAATTAATTTATTATTATAATGACCTAATTTATTAATCTGAAGATTAACCATTTTTTTTTGTCTTAGAATATCAAAAGAAAAAGAAAAAGGTGTTCTAGCTGTTTGCATCAAAGGAAAAAGATTTATTATCAAGGGGCAATATTTTTATCTGTTTCCAAAATAAATTTGTTAATGATACAATGTTACCAAAATAGATTTGCATTGGCCTGATTAGTATAAAATTTTGTTGACAATTAATCCATTCCTGGCATAAAAAGCCTATCAAAAAAAATTGTAAATGCTTGCTTTTTGTTTTTTTTCAATCATGGCCATATTATGAAAATACTAACAGGATGTAGGACAAGGTGTAAATTTTTTTGTTGTTATTTTAAAGATATGATTTATCCTGAGTGCTGTATCTATTACTCTTTTTACTTTGGTTCCTGTTGTGCTCTTGTAAAAGAAAAACAAATATAATTTCCTGAAGAATAAAATAGATATATGGCACTTGGAGTGCACCGTAGTTCCACAGTTTGTTTTTGTTTTCTAACAACAACAACAAAAAGCTGTAAAAGAATTATGTGCAACTTGATTCTGGGCAGCAAATAAACATTCAGTACCTAGGATTAGAAAGAAAATTTTCTGTTTCCAGGTTGTCCGTCTGAGGCCACCTGGCAACACAAGATATCCCGAGACCTCTGTCAGCAGGCAGGCCTTTCCCAAGGAACCATTGCGACGGGAAGCCCCCCAAGAGTCCAGAGCAGAGGGGTGCTGCTGTTCTTAGGGAGAAAGGGACCTACCTGCCATCGGCCATGGGTCGTAAACATGCTCACGATTAGTGTCCAGACTAACTCATCATGCACAGGAGGTTATGCTGAGAAATCCGACAGCTGTATACTGCCGAAGAAGACAGGAACTTTGAGTTCAGGCACGCATGCACACGCTTCCAAAGCAGCAACTTAAAAACAAGCTGTAAGTAGACCCCTGCGGAATCACTTCAACCACGAATCCCTCAAAGACTCTGTCATATCTTATACCCTTCAAAGCTGCATTTCTTTACAAGTTCAGATCTAATTAAATTATTAATAATATTATTGTGTGGGGCCAGCAGGTAGCATGATGGTTAAGGTGCTAGACTTCAAGTGGCCAAGCAATTTGGTCCTGGACCCAGTGGCTTGAAAATCACACCAGGCACATGTGTATACACAGGCCCAAAATCCCGAGAGAAGACAGGATCGCGATATGGCCATCCCCCCAATTTCTCACCTTCTCTGTATCTCTCTCTGTCTCCAGCATGCTCACGTGCTCTATGGCAAAAGCCTAAACAAAATTGTATTTCTATATTACTATGTAAGTAGGCATCTTCACCAGCTTGAGGGGTGGGGGCAAATAAGTTCCACATATTCACTATCAGATAAGACGTGATAAAACGAGTCAACTTCAAGGTCACATACCTTAAGTCTATGGCTGAAATGCTCCACTGGCACCAAACAACCCGAGTTACTGCCTTTGCCATCAGGGTTGCTCCGTTTCTGAGTGGAGTGAGCACTAGATGCTTTCGGTGGACATTTTAGAACCCTCTGATGACAGGTCCCATACATACTTGGTACCGCATGGTATAAGGGACGGAACCGTCTCACGGGCCCAGAGAGAGCAGCATTTTGCCATTCCACAGCAGCTCAGCACCGTCTAGAAAAGCCATCTCTCCCCTCCTCGGCATCCCGAGGCTCATGAGTCTCACCAGCTCGTGGCCTATCGTGATGTACTCTGCAGGGAATCAGAGGAACAAACCTCGCACTGCACGTGCAGAAAGAACAGAAAATACAACTGAAAAGAAAAAAGCTCTTAGGCATCTTTTTTTTTTAAACATTTATTAAATGCCACTGACTTGCAATCAGTCGAAGTGCTCGTGAGTAGCGGTGTATCTGAGTAGCTGCTTCTAGGATTAGCACTTGAGGAAAACAGGCATGAACAGGACACGACACAGGCGTGGGGAGTGGGCAGTGCTGTGGTATACATTTTCTTCAGCACCTTCCAGGACACAAACGCTTTGAAAGTACACTTTTCCACAGACACACGAAACAAAACACGGAGACCCCTAAACAGTACAAAGTTCGGAAAGTGAATGGCAACTTCCTGGTTAAAATCTGAACATGATGAAAGCAGCAAACTACCATCAGCCATCTCCAACAGTTTCGATGTTCACTTAGCATTAGGCCATAGTAATGCAGATTCCGGTTTTGAGTCTTCAAGAACAGCCCACGTTTGTTAAGTTGCAGTGTCTGCACAATACTGGTAGGTAATACACTGATACTTATTCTGAAAAAGGTCAGTGCCGGTTCTTGCTATCACTGAAGAACAGCTACAGGATAACGGTCCCAATGCTTTCATCTACTTCTTCAGTGCAGATGTAGAAAGCCATAAACACACAAATGGGCATACTGTCAGCTCGTGAAAAACATAACTGTGCACGATCATTACTCTCCCTCACTGTACTAAGTTAGAGAACAGTTCCTAATTTCAGCTTTCACAAAAACCACCTCCAGAAGGCAGGAGAGTACCTCTTCATTCTATAACGGGAAGAATTAGTGAAGTCATGATCTATTAATACTGAGTCACAAACCCAAGTTCATGTGGGCTGAGTTTCGAACAGCAGAAGGTAGTGGCCGCCAGCTTTCAGAATAATGCTACAGGAAACCGGGCGCACAGTCCACAGGAGAGGTGGGTCCTCCCAGAGTAACGCTGCTCTATGTAGGACACAGAACTGGAGGGGGAGAGAGGGAACTGTGAGGCAGCAACATCTCTCTTGCACACATTGACACAAAAGGTATAGATACATCTATTTTATATACATTTCACATGTATATAAAAGACACTACTAAGTAATGAAAACTAAATGTTAATTAATGCAAGGATCTAGACTATTTTTTTCAAATTTCAAGAGGCTACATCCAACTATGAAAAGTTCTCTCAGGACACATTTATCAGAATTTCCCAGAAATGAGACATCAAAAGGCCATGCCTCTTAGGGGGGTGCGAGGAGATAACGAGCCCGTGACATGAGCCCTATGCCACGAGGTGCACAGCATGGCAAACAGACTGCCTGTCGAAGTCAAAGAAGAACATGGGTTTCTCCACTCACTCTCCTTCCTGTCATGGGTGCAGCATTGCTGAGGGCAAGGGGGCAGAGGCTGCAGAGAATTCGCAGGAGTGAGGAAGGGAAGCTCAATCAGCCTAGAGAGCGTCCATCCTAACCTCAGGCCAAACGAGGCCACCATCTACCTGCTTTCACTTCTGACCTTTGCATTAAACTAAGATGGCGTATTCGGCAGCCAAGCCGCAATCGTCTGGATTAAAACAAGGACAGGCCCAGCCAGAAAAGGGGAAGGCGAGTTCTCCCCTTAAGCAATACCCACCCCCTCTCAGGCAGAATATAGGACTGGTCCCCTAGGAAGAGGAACAGTTAACCAGCTGTGGACTTCCAGAATGGGTGGAAAAGAGCATGTTTAATTACCCCCACATCAGCACCTTCCCGCACACCTCCTCGCACCCCCCTCAATTTCTCAGACTAGTGTCGCTGCTGGAGTCCGAAACCTGGCTTCTTTTCCACCCAGTCCTCAGAATATGAAGCCAAGACAGAAGTCACGACACGTGCACACAAGCAGCTCATCGGAAGCAGGTGCGGGGGAGAACTGGGCTTACAGACGGGAGCCAGCGGCCGAGCGTGAGGAGCGGAGTTACATGGCTGCTGCTTCCCTAAGGCATGCTGCAGGGGAGGGTCACAATGACAGGCCTAGGTTCTCAGAGTAAAGGATGAGAGAGCATTTCCCCCCAGAGCACTCGGTTCTCTGGGTCCCGACGTCCTTCCACACAGACGCTAAAGTAGCTACAGGACGCCTAGGAGCTCGTTCTATCTTGGCCCTGGGGACCCACTGTGATTAAAAATTCAGACATGTTCTTTGTGTTCGTCTCATTCCTGTTTCACATCTAGAAGAACAAACCTCAGAACAATCCAGCTTTTATACCAATGCTAGCACAACACAAAAGCAAATAAAAGAGATCAGGTATTAACCCCCCAAATCAGGAATTAATAGAAAAAGCCCCCTACCAGAAAAGCCCAGCATATTAAAAAATGTCAACTTGTTTTTCTACCCTTGTGTTAACCCATGAATGGTCGGCCCAGGTGTTTATATCCATGCCACATCTCTTACAAGTGGTCCTCACAGGTTCTTCACCCGAGCCCCTGAGCTGGCCTTTGTAGGAAACTATAGTTGAAGACATGTCCCAGCTGGGATATTTAATGTCTGAGAAATCCTAACTCAGCGAGCTGATAAAGAATCCAGAGGAGAAAAAATGTTACAGGAGGATCCTCCTCTGAACACGTGACCAATTACTACAAGATGCATCTAGTGATGCTCTGAGAATCCGTCACCTAAATTAACTGCTACTTTTTAGAAATAATTTCACTGGAAAATATTCTGCCTAAAATGAAATGAGTTTCTCAGAATTTTTATCCAAAGTTTGCTCTTTCCTCGGTAAAGTACGTGATCTTAACTTCATCTGTTCTGGCCTCATCGGGACTCCCATGTGACCTGATCATGCTCCAAAGATTCACAGCCCCTTTGTTCCAGTCCTGGGTTGCTGAAGGTGCATTCTCTTTCTCCCCGCTCCCCACACCAACTCCTTTTATATTCCCTTTGGCCCTGCTGACTCATTTGACTGTTTTCTCATTCGGCCAACCTCGCTAATGATCTGTCTTTCCTTTTCTACTGTCCCCACAATGACAGAGAGCACCCTCCCAGCCTCCCAGTGTCAAGGTATCACCCCCGAGGACCACATAAGGATGGCAATATCTTATTCCTCGACTGCTCCTTCGGTGTTTATAATTTAGCCCTGAAAATTATAAATTGAGGTCCAGCCAAGGACCTCAAAGACAAGTTAAATTTTAATATAAACTATAATCCTGGTGGCAAAAAGCAGTTACATATTTATTTACTCTGCACACTAAGATTAATAAAAGTTGTGATTTTGGAAGCTACTTTTTAATCTACCAGCTAGACGATACATTCACTGATTAATCAGAACTTCCCAATCATGGCACATATACCACTATAAACTCACCTTTCAGTATATAATCAGTTAACAAGCTGGGGACCTTCTCACTGTCCTCCTTCATGGCACGAAGAACTACAAAATAAAAGTGAAAAGCAAGAAGACAATTAGGGTCGCAAATAATATCTGAGTCATGATAACCTTAATACATGCTATAACGGAGTCATACAAACTACAAATTATTCTCTAGATAAAGGAATATGACAATAAAGGCTGGATAATTTATTTGAGTTGAGTAGATCTTATTCGGGTAAGACTATTCCACTTACCCGAGAGTTATTTAGTGAATTTTAAAATTCCAAATACTGAAGGCAGCAGAAAAGAGGACTTGGGTTATTGACATAGTCTCTCCATTCTATTGTGAATAAGTACTGGGGGGAGGGGGGGCAGGTGACATGGTGGTTCAAGACACTGGATTCCCACATGGCTGACTGTGGGATGAGACCTGGACCTGGCAACTTGCTTTCTCACTTTTCCTCTCTCTCTCTCTCTCTCTCTCTCTCTCTCTCTCTCTCGTCAAGTTAAATAAATGGATAGATAACTAAATAAATAGATAAATGCAGATAAATAAATAAATAAAAAGATAAATAGGTAGACAAATGGATGGATGGATAGATAAATGAATAGGTAGGTAGGTAGGTAGATAGATATATGATAAATAAATAAATAAATAAATAAATAAATAAATAAATAAATTTATTTAAATAAAATAATTCTTTAAAAAAAAAAAGTGCTGGGAGGGAAAGGGCTGTCATGCGCACTTGGATGATGTGAGGACCTCAGTGCGGCAGAGCCTACGAAGGACAGAAACAGCAGGTAAGTGAAGAGTAAGCCATGCTCTCCAAGGGCCACATCCTCTGGCTTGTTGGAAACTTTTCAAGAAAAGGCCAAAGTGAAGAAGAGTCTCTGATGAAGAATCATCCAGCTCTTCCAGACGCTCTACTCCTGTACTACAGCGAACCCGGTGAATTAGCCGCATCCTAAAGGGGCCCTCTGACAATGCCCTCTCTTAAGTACAGATCAAAACAGAAAAGACAGCTACTTGACATAACGCTTTGGTGGTTGTCTTTTTACCACTGACAATCCAGGTAGAGAGAAACTCACAGACATCGTGGTCTAATGGTGCTCAAACTTTCTCTGGCACATCCTGTTGAAAATACCTGTTTTTCCACAACACATGACAGGACAACAGGGCATACCTGGCACGTTAGCCATCCTGGGTTACACCTGGCTCTGCCACTTCCTGACTGTGTCACTTGGAACACAAGCTGCCTGGGGATTAGGAGACCCCGCCCTATAATTAATCACTCCCTGGGTGATCTTGGACACTCATAACTTTGTGAGTTCTTCCTGCAAATTAAGAGGGCTGGTCACCCAGTTAATCTCTTGATTATTTTAGACTAGCTGTCCATATCTTTTTTACTTGTCCATATATATTTTTTAAAGAATTATTTAACTTCATTCATTCATTTTAAATTGACCAGAGAGGAACACAGAAAAAAAGTAAGAAAGCAACCACCAGGTCTGAGTCTCAAACCACGGTTGGCCATGTGGGAGTCCAGCATCCGTAACCACCACACCACCTACCAGCCCATCATTCACCCATATTTAAGTATAAAATGTCTTTTAAGTACTGTTCACCAAAGGAAAGAATAAAAGCTTCAGGTTAGCACTGGCTTCTTCCCTGCACTTCCCATGTCTATTCCTCCACATCCTGAACATCCAAAATAAATATCATCCATAGCTACCCGTGTGATGCTCTTTCATTTGGCTCCTTCCTAATTAGCAATTATCAAAAATATTTACAATTGTAAAGAGCCTAGTGGATCAGCAAATTCAATCCCTTCATTTTAAGGGCAAAGAAAACAAGGCCAATTTATTGTGACCTGTTCCAAATAATACATTGATTAATTTACTTACTACGTGCTAAAGAGAGCACATATTTTTATCGTACTTTTTCAAAGTGACCAAGAGAGGGTAAGTGAATTGTGAAGAAATTCCTGAAAATAAGAGGGATAGAACTAGAATTCGAGGGCTCATTTTATGGCTGTCATAAGAGAGACTATAATGGGAACCAGCAGGTAGGGTAGTGGTTACATCACTGGACTCTCATGTGGTTGACCACGGTTCAAGGCCTGGACCCAGCGACTTGACCGTCATGCCAGGTGTGTGTGTGTGTGTGTATGTGTGTGTGTATGTGTGTGTGTGCGCGTGCTCAAGATCCTGAGAGGAGAATGGAAAGGGACTGTGGTATGGCCATCCCCTCATGGGGTGATTTCTTGCTTTCTGTCTCTGTCTTTCTGGCAATCACACGAGCCTTATAACAAAAACCTCTCTCAGAAAAAAAAAAAGACAAACTATAATGTATATTTAACAGAAATTATTTTAAAATGCAGGCCCCTTGAAGATAGTGTCTTTGTTGCTTTGTTCACTAAAGTATTCCATATGCCTGGCACAGAGCAGGCCTCACTAGAATTGCTAAGTGAATGTGTATTTATAAAACCCAGCTACCGGGGGAACCAGTAATGGCTATGTTGCTGGACTCCCACGTAGTCGACCGCGGTTCGCGTCCCGGACCCAGTGGCTTAAAACTCACGCCGGGCACGTGTGCGTGCGTGCCCAAGATCCCGAGAGGAGAATGGAGGAGAAGGGATTGCAGCGTGACCATCCCCCCTGGGGGGTGATTTCTCGCTTTCTGTCTCTATGTCTCTCTCTGTCTGTCTGGCGAGCGCACGCGCCCTACAGTGAAAATCTCTCCAAAAAAAAAAAAAAAAATCACCAGCTACCGGGGCAGGCAGGTGGTGTGGTGGCTGAGTTGGCTGGACTCTCACGTGGCCAACCGCAGTTCGAGTCTCAGACCTGGCAGCTTGTTTTCTCACTTTTCCTCTCTCTCTGGTCAACCTTTATAAAAGGAAAATAAAATAATGACAATGAATAAAACTAGAAACACAGCTATCCATTTATGCTCTACCTCCAACTGCTTACCCTTGGCTCTACATTCACAAGAAAGAAGTGTGTTTACCCTAAATCTTTCCTCTTCAGTTACTGTCATGTAAGATTCACAAATCATTTTATTCATCAATAAATAGATACGTTCTTATACGAGAGGTAACGGAAAGTCAAGTTACATTTTTTTCACCAAATTTTAGCTCAGAAATACTTCAAAAGTTATGAAAAGCAGAAGAAATATAAATCAACACGAGCGTTAGTGTTGTTTGCTATCGCGGCCATTTTTGGTTTCTTTTCCTAAGAACAAACGATTTCCACCATTTACCATCCTAAATTGACAAAATAACGAAATCAGCCAAATAAAAACAGGCATTTAAGAATCAACACAAGTAAAGCAGATTACAGTTCATTCTGTCTTTGCTTACTTTTTGTCAGTATCTGGAGGTCTTCCACAGAGGGAGGTCCATTTTTCTTCTCATAAGGAATGACTGTTGTCAAATACTGCCAGTTTTTAAAAAAAAAAAAAAAAAAAAAGTATCACTGAAATCTGAATTAGTTGTCTATAAGAAGGTCTACCATACCATGAAACAGAAGTTTCTCTAGCAATACAAACACAGGTATGTGCAGGAATAAAGGTATCTTATTACTACAGCTGGAATTCCTTTTTTTGCCTACTTCTATCCATTTCATGCAAGCTGGTATAAACCTTTTTTTTTTTTTTTTTTTGCTTTTCAATTACTGAAAATCTCACAGCGCTAGATCTGAGGATGATGTGCTCAATTTGCTCATTTTTAAAATGAAGTCTTATCTAACATTCTTCTTACACATTCACCAGTTCAACCTTTTAAAAAACAGTAGTTTAAGCTAAAAACTAAAGTTGCATGGTTTTAACATCTCTGCACAACAAAATAGCTTCCAACGGCCAAATAATTCTGTTTCAGACCATTTAATTCTGGTTGAACAAAATGGTCGATATTGAGCATGACAACTTTAAAACACACATACCAGCTTCTGCCAGAAGCCATACTTACCCCCCCAAAATTCTGGAGGTGTATTATTTTAAATTACTGTGTGAGTAATTATAAATATTGTTAGGAATTAAAGGAGAAAAGCGAAAGGAAAGAATGGCCTGAGGGGAAATGAATACTCAAAATTAACGTCTGTGATTGAGACGCGCGGCCTAGAGTTCACGACTCGTGAAGGCTCAAGTGTACCAGACTCAGGTTCTTTCACTACCCTATGAAAGCATCCGCTAAAAATGGTCACCCAGATTCTCCTATTCTGACGACTCCACCAAAAAAGAGTGTAGTTTGGTACAGTTGGCAGATGCTCATAGAGAAAACTACCAAGTTGTTTACCTGGAATCTCAATTCCCATCCTCTATGTGGCCCCATGCCCTGAATCTCAGCTCTGCTTTTAATCCTGAGTGATCTTATCCCACCCATGATTGAAAAACAAGATAAAGAAACTATAACTGGACCCCGAGGTCCAGAAGAGCAGTAAGAGTGAATTACTGAATTCATTAAATTATTGAATCACTAAGAAATTTAGTGGCCTACCTTTCTTTTGTATATATTTCTCCAAGGAGATGATCAATTGTATTGGACTGTTGGAAAAGTTATGCCACATCTTTGCATAGAAAAACATAGAATAAAATATGTCATGACTTTTCCGACAACTCAATACAATGGAACACTTTTCTGTGTAAAGAGCACACACACAAAAACCCAATGGGAATATGCCCCCCTGGGGCTTCCTTTGCAAAATGTGTGTCAGGCAATGTGCAGAAGCAACAGCAAGCTGTGGCTGGGCGTGTGAGTTGGCATCCTACGCGTGTGGGCGCCCGTCTCACCCTCACGGTCAGGGTCAGTCTGCAAGTCACTCTGCCATCTTGCAGGCTGAGACAGGTGAGAGGTAGCACAATAAAAACAAAAATTCAACCATCCCTTCACAGAGCCCTGTTGTGAATTTCTAAATGTCCATGTGAACCTTCCCTGTTTGACATTCCCTTCTTGAGTAATAGCCCACGTCCCTTCAGTAAAACTCCCGGCATTTGACCTGGGCACTCTATCAACTGCCTACAGGCTATTTTCTGTGCACTTTCTTAATCTCCACTGAAGAGCTAACCAAGAGTTTCCTTTTTTGAAGAGAAGATGTCAAATGAGGAAGGGCAATTTTAAGTACACATCAATGCAGATGTGTTTCTATGTTGGTGATATTCCTCAAGCCATTGTATAATGATGTAAATAAAAAGCAAATTGCTATTCGTTTGACTGTATATTCCCACCTGTGTATGAGTTTGTATAAAGTCTTGTGCCTCATTTGGCAGACAGCTGAATACACCTTAAAAACACGTGAGTTTCATTTAAAAGAGGCAAGATATACTCTACATATTAAGGTCATCGGGAAAGTCATGACGTATTTCCCTGTTTTTCTACGCAAAAATGCATCACGACCTTCCCAATGACCCAGTATTTTTGACCTAGGGCTCTGGTCTCAAAGATACCAACATGTGACTTTCTCCATCTAACAGTGAAATCTTGTTTCTTAGACATTTAACAGTAGAGTAGCATATTCTAGTTTAGTTATTTTCACAATCAGCTTTTCTACACATGCAAGTCATTATGTCAATATATTAATATCTATTTGTTTAAAGGTCAGGGTGAGAAATGGAGCTCTAAAACAGGTCTTAAGAGGGCATTTCCTCTATTGCCCAAATTGGAAAATGCTTTTCCCCCAAAGGGAAATTCTGTTCATTACCAAGACTATAAATATAATGAAGGTTCATTTCCCTCAGTTAAGCAATGGGCTTAGTAAATTAGTAAAACTGCAGGCTTTCAGGATTTCCGCTTACACAGAAAATGAAAGAAGAGAGTGAGGAAAATAAGGATAACTGAGCACCTGTTTCTCTCCACCTGAATTTCCAAAGGTGTGGCGGAGGCCATTCTGAATGACATTTGAGATCCCTTCCATGCTGAAGCGCTAAAGGCAGCAATACGGCCCGGAAGAAAGGGACAGAGAAAGAAGGTGAAAGACTATTAGTAAGAATGTACCATGATGACCTCCATGCCTGAGAGGCAAGCAGTTAGGAAATGCCACTACTCGTTCAAATAAAGCAGGCAAAATCATGCTGATTTTAAAATGTTTTTCTTCCATGTCTTTGTAAGTCAAGTGCAAAAGCAACTGCTTTTAAAAATCAACTATATTTAGGAAGACTAGTTTCCTGACTTAGCTGATAAACTTGGTACACTATATATAAGTGGTACACATTTGTTTTATGCAAAATTTACCCCATAATTTTTAAGATACCTTTGGATATTGTTTACCTACATTGTAACCAAAGTCTGAAAACTTAATACTCACAGTATGCATATTTGCAGCCTACATCCGTATATTTTCACCGTCAGTTGGGAGAACACGAACATAACATTTGGCAAGTTAAAATGCTGTTACTTGGAGCACTGATTATTGCTTCCCACTCACTTTTCAGGCCACCTGCCATTGTGTTAGTGCATAAAACGTGAATTTGGAAGATGGCATGTGCTTCCTGGAAAGCACAGTGGCTCCCATTTGCCAGCGAGCCCCCCCTCAAAGTCCTGCAAACTTTTCCACACCGTTTCTAGGAAACAATTCTAGCTTCTTTCTCCTAGCAACCTGCAAGACTTCCTAGAATTCATTCTCCTAAAAAGGGAGTATTTTTTCCAAAACGACTTATCTTGATTTGTAACCAGTCTATGAGGTCACCAGACACAGTGACAAGAGCCCATGGCACCTCCAAGGTGGCTGAGTCAACGCAGTTAGATGGATTCTTACAGCATGACTAATTAAGGGCAAAGGTATGGTGGAAAGGAAGTTAAGGCCTGATTCACCAGATGGCTCCTTTCCCTGGAATTGTGTAGGGCAAAGCTGAATCAGTAAATGCATCTGAAGAGCCAACATAAGGAATATTTTTGCCAGCCCAAAGGAGAAGCAAGGAAACCAAGGCAGTGACCTTTGCCCTTAGGAAATGTATAATAGTTTAATCCAATGGTTCTCAAAGTGTGATCCAGGGACTGCCCCCAAGAAGTGTCTGAAATCGTCCCCAGGATCCATAAAATCAAAAATATTTTCTTAATACTATTACGATGAGGGACTAGCAGTTGGCATAATGGCTAAGTCCCTGGACTCCCACGTAGTCGACCGCAGTTCGAGTCCTGGACCTGGTGGCTTAAACTCAAACCAGGCGCATGTGCATGTGTGCCCAAAATCCCAAGAGGAGAATGGAGGAGAAGGGATTACGGCATGGCCATCTCCCCTAGGGGGTAATTTCTCACTTTCTATCTCTCTTTTTCTTTCTAAAAACCTTCCCCCCCCAAAAAAAAAACACTAAGATGTAATGTATCCTTTTATTGTCATGCTCTCAAGACTTACAGTAAAATATTCTAAATGACATACTGAATACAGAAGCAAATCAGAGAATCTAGCTATCTTCAGGTATTAATGAGATGAGCAAAACGCACAGGAAACCATTTTTTTCTCACCAATCTCTTTAAATATATTTTGCATAAACATGTTATATAAGAATTCATAAATTTATCAGTGGAATTTTCAATGAATATTATGTTTTTTTATCTAATATAGTAAATACTGATCAATATAATCTACATAAAGTGAAATTCTCTAGTGTTCTCAATAAATTTTAACTCTATAAAGCAGCCCTGATGACAAAAAAGCTAAGAGGTGCCAAAGATTCCATCTTTTATTATTTGTTCATTTAAGGTTTTTGCCATAGGTCATGTGCACTCTCCAGAGAGAGAGACAAGAGAAGAAAAGTGAGAAATCACCCCTCCCAAGGTTGTGGCCACACCACAGTCCTCTCTCCTCCGCTCTCCTCCTGGGGTTTTGGGTATACACACGTGCCCAGTGTGATTTTTCAAGCAGCCAGGTCTGGGACTCGAACCACAGTTGGCCATGTGGGAGCCCAGTGTTTTAACCACTATCCCACCTGCTGGCCTCAGGTTCTATCCTTAAAGGAGATGACTACACATCTCTACATCAGTCACAAAATCCAATGGCATTATTGAAAATCTGAGTACCAAATTTCACCATCTTCTGGGACTCATGCAAAGATGCCTCTCCTCCTAAACCACCCTTCCTCCTTGCCCAGGTTTTTCCAGACCTGAAAATCAGTTTTATTTTTGCAAAAGTCAAATGTCCGAACAAGATGCTTCAACTGACCACTCTTTATTTTGCTAAGAGCATAACTATTACTTTTGATGAGACTAGTTTTTAAAAGAAACCTACGGGTAACTATTGGGTTGTCAGAAAAGACATAATGCACTTCTCCATGTTTTTCTACACAAAAATGCAAAATGACTTCTACATGACCCAGTATTAGGTCGTCAGGAAAGTCATGACACATTTGTGCACAGAAAAATATAGAAAAATACATCATGATTTTCCAACAACCTACATTTTTGTAGATTTTTCACATATCATCACATAATTCATTCATGTTTTTTAAATAGATTAAAAGATAGAACACCTTATGCCCAAGTCTACAGTAAAAATTATAAAAAGCTATTTTCAAATATACAAGTCAGTTTTTTATTAAACTTTCTGTCAAACGCATTTCCCTTCAAAAGCAACAACAAAAAAATACATTTTCTGTCTATATTCTAGGATCCCATTATCTATGGGCATGTTACAGCTATATATAAATTCATAGTCTCAAGCAGGATAAAAAGTTTTAGAATCCACATACCAGGAAATTAAGATACTTGAGGAGCCAGCAGGTGGCATGTGTGCCTAAGGCACTGGACTCCCACAGAGCTGACCAGGGTTTGAGTCCCAAACCCAGTGGCTTGCTTTCTCACTTGGCCTTTCTTTTTCTTTCTGTCTCACTTCGAATAAATTTATAATAATAATAAATAAATAAAATGAAATAACTCTTAAACAATTTGAACAGCACCATTTCAAAAACACCAGTATACTTTCCCAGTTAAAGACCTACTTCACATCACTGCAAAAAAAAAAAAAAAAGGTACAAATTTTCAAAATCACATGATACATATGTAATATAGCTTTTCCCTATGAAATGCGCAGTTGTGGACATTCCTAGGCCGTGCAAACTACTGGTAGAAGATGGCTTTCATGCAACCAGAACTCCGGGCCTAATGGAAATAAGTAAAAAATCAATCACAGCAAGTCAAGATAATGTGGAAAATACAAACAAGCAGCTAATGCTAGTTAAAGAAGTTAAAGGACGCCCCTGGAGCCTCTGCTCTGGCTGAGGGCTGTTGCATGAGGAGCTGTGGCCAGCAGGCCCACTGTGCATTCTCACCTTCCGCGAGCCCACAGGTGGGACCAGGGAGGCCA